>NW_028230452.1:17727237-17885025 GCF_043228905.1 Azolla caroliniana
ACACCCGATTTAAATGGGTAACCCCACGAGAGCCATTCCCATCTAAAATGTTGTACTATACGGAACACTTCTTGCATTTCTCTAAGTTAGGTTTTATTACACGACCAAAATATCTAGATACATTCTTATCAAACGCACTAAGGGTGGCCATTGGACAACTTAGGATATCATCTCACCAACTTGAGATTGAGAATGGTCGTGCGAATAGAGTTCCTAAAGAGGACAGGCTATGTAGGTTATGTCACATAGAGATAGAGGATGAGTATCACTTTACATGCAAGTGTCCAACTTAGACCTAGATAAGGGCGAAATACCAAGACATACTAGGACCCTCTCCCAACCTCTCCAAACTATTAGATACCCCGAATATAAAGAGACTAGGTAGGTATATCTTAGAGCTAAACCAACATTGGGAGATTAAATTACACAGTGTTAACCATAACCCTTTTAGTATTCACCAACATGTAACTAATGTAATTTTTTAGGAACAAGGGGAGATGATCAATGTGGACACACCTACACCACTCGGCCTCTCTCTTGATCAAGCACAAATGCAAAGCACAACCAAACACCCTGGGATGTTGGGCTTCAAAGTTCCTCGATGTGGAGTAGAAACCATAGTTCTAGCCATACGTCCCATTTGTGCCATACTCGTACGCCAATATTCGTATCATACTCATACGTGAAAAGGCTCTGAGTATGATGGAAATCCATACGTGGTACATAGATATAATCATATATATACATACGGTGTACATACTATATACTTTGTGTGTGTGTGTGTGTGTGTGTGGTCTAGAGAGAGAAGCCCTGTTTTGCATGTGTGAGGAGATAATGGTTGAGTGTATGTCTAGAGAGAGGGAGAGGGAGAGAGCGTGTGTGGTCTAGAGAGAGAAGCCCTATTTTGCATGTGTGAGGAGACAGTGGTTGAGTTTATGTCCAGAGAGAGAGAGAGGAGCTAAGGGTTTTCTTTGTGTGAGGGAGAGAGAAGCTCTGTTAGTCCTTCAATGTGTATATTGGATTCTATAGAGAGAGAAGATCTGTCAGTTCTCGTGTGAGAGAGACAAGGGGTGTGTGTGTTGTGTGTCAGACGTCACTTCTGTTCGCAATGAATTATGAATATCTGAAAAAAAAGAATTTAAAAAGAACAAAAGTAAAAAATAAATCCAAACGAATGTCATGTATCATACGCACACGTATGCAAATGTTCGCATATGTCCACCAAATAGGACGTACACGAATATTAGGAACTATGGTAGAAACGATTAAGAAGATACGGGAACGTGAGCTACCTCGCCTAGAAGCTATGGTTAGGGTACCTTTTACATTGGGGCCACGGGCCACATCCACATCGAAACCCTTTGACCTCCCGCTTCTTTTCAAGAGACTTGGATGGAAATGAAACTTGGCCTAGCCATTTCCTTATGGAACATGTTTTTTTTACTAGAACTGTTTAGCTTAAGCTCTACTTTATGTTATTTTATTTTATTTTTACTTTCGATGAATGGGTAAATACCTACACCACTCGGCCTCTCTCTTGATGAAGCACAAATGCAAAGAACAACCAAACACCCTGGGATGTTGCGCTTCAAAGTTCCTCGACGTGGAGTAGAAACCATAGTTCTAGGCATACGTCCCATTCGTGCCATGCTCACACACCAATATATGTATCATACTCATACGTGAAAAGGCTCTGAGTATGATGGAAAGCCATACGCGGTACATAGATATAATCATATATATACATACGGTGTACATACTATATATTGTGTGTGTGTGTGTGTGTGAGAGAGAGAGAGAGAGAGAGTGTGTGTGTGTGTGTGTGTGTGTGTGTGTGTGAGAGAGAGAGAGAGAGAGTGTGTGTGTGTGTGTGTGTGTGTGTGGTCTAGAGAGAGAAGCTCTGTTTTGCATGTTTGAGGAGACAGTGGTTGAGTGTATGTCTAGAGTGAGAGAGAGGGAGAGAGCGTGTGTGGTCTAGAGAGAAGCCCTGTTTTGCATGTGGGAGGAGATAGTGGTTGTGTTAGAGAGATAGTTTAATGTAAGCATTAGACAAGGATAGAAAATAGATAAATAGATAGAAAGGAGAGAGAGAAAGAAGGGTGTTGATCCACCCGACCACCCCTAAGCGAAGGGATCGAGAAGGACTCGAGCCTCGATCGGCGTCCCATACCATCGTCGTGGCGTCAAGTCGTACCTGGTGCTGGCGCGCTCGCTACTAGAGTTGACCCACCGCAAGACAGAGTCTCGATGTAGTCAACCCGATGATCAAATGAGGGTAGCTAGGACTCTTATTTATAGCGATACCCAAGGACCCCAGCCATGTTCACAGTTGGCCTAATGGGTTGTCTCAATCCGGAGGATTTAAAAGTAATCCTCCCCTTCTTTACACTGTCATTTAACCCTCATAGTTATCCACGTGTATAGAATACTACGGTAAATTCTCACCACGGGATATTATATGGTCATGCCCGTAACATACTCCCCCCCTCTTTAAAACATTGCAGTCTTGCAATGGAAAGTTAGGGAAGTTAGTTTTGAGAGTATTTTCGTTTTCCCATGTGGCATCTTTTATTGATTTGTCCATCCATTTTATTTTCAATTCTCGGATTTCTTTAGTACGTAATTTTTTTGTTTTAACATCGAGAATTTTTTTTGGTACATGTGGTTTAGAAGATAATTCTTCAGAAGTAACCAGAGTTTCAGTTGTAACTGTATTACCGCCAGAACCTAGAAGTTCTTTTAGACGACGCACATGAAAAACTGGATGAATTTCAACACCATCGGGAAGAGCAAGACGATAGGTTGATGACCCAATGCGTCTGAGGACTGTAAAAGGTCCACAAAACCATGGGGCTAACTTAGCGCTCTTACCCGTAGACAATGTCTTAGAATTGTGAGGTACACATAAAAATACCTTCTGTCCAGGGTTGAATACACGAGGTTGCCTATTATGATCGGCATAAAAACGCACTCTATGTTGAGTTGTGTTTATATTATCTCGTGCAATATGCAACACATCTTGCATATCCCGAAGAAAGTTTTGCGTACTTCGCAACTCATCATGATGTATATTAACATCAATCGGGGCTCATGGCCGAAAACCATACATCAACATAAAAGGACTATATCCCGTTGACATATGCTTGGAGTTGTTATAAGCAAACTCCATAATTGGGAGATAACGTTCCCATTTTGTTGGTTTTGTACCAACATATGCTCGAAACATGTCCTGAATAATTTGATTTACTCATTCTGTTTGTCCATCAGATTGAGGATGATCCGTGGAGCTCATGCTCAACGTAGTTTCTAACTTCTTGAAGACTTGCGTCCAGAAGTCACTAGTAACCCATAAAACTTTGAATCTCGATCACTCACAATATCCATCGGTAACCCATAAAAACGAAATAACTCGTCAACGAATTGGTAAGCCAATTCAGGAGTTGTTACCATGGTTTTAGTAGCAATAAATCTAGCCATTTTAGTTAGTCTATCAACCACAACCTAGATGGCATCATGGCCTTTTTGGGTGCGAGGAAGGCTAACAATAAAATCCATGGATATACTTTCCCACTTATTATTGGGAATGTCCAAGGGATGTAAAAGTCCTACGGCTTTAAGTCGCTCGGCTTTGTTAACCTAACATTGGTGACATTTAGTCACATAGTTATGTATATCAGGAGGCATCTTAGGCCAATAAAATTGAGTGGAGATGAGAACGAGTGTACGATGTATTCCAGGGTGCCCTGTTGAGGGTGCATCATGGCATTAAAAAAGAATCCTCTTTTTGACCTCGGGTAAATCTGGAACACAAACCTTCCCATTACGGTAGAGCAGACCGTTAGCAATGTGGAAGTATTCCTTCGAGGATGTGGTGGTGTCTGTTCCAGACTCAACTCTTGCCTAGTATTTTGCGAAATAACTGTCATCAGGATACTTTCCTCGAAGGTAATCATAAAGATCTGATGTTATTTCAGTGAAGCTAAGCATGTTAACTTCACGGATGCGACTTAGTGCATCAGTGATAATGTTCATGGAACCTTTACGATATCGTATGGAAAAATCAAAGTCCTGGATGAGATCAGCCCATCGTGCCTTACGACCTTTCAGTTCTTGTTGGTCATAAAAATATTTCAAGGATTCGTGATCCGTAGAGCGATTTCCATAAAGATAACAGCGCCATGTTTTGAGCGCATGTATAACTACAAATAATTCCTTTTCTTGAACGGTATACTGACATTGAGCAGAATCAAGTTTCTTACTCTCGAATGCTATTGGTTTGCCATCTTCATATAAGACAGTACCTATAGCCTAATCGCTTGCATCGATTTCAACCTCAAAAGGTTTTGAAGGATCAGGTAAAAGAAGTGAAGGAGCCTTGCAAACCAAGTCCTTGAGTTCCTTAAAGGCGAGGTCTAGTGTAGCATTCTAGACAATAGGTTTTGTAGACTTACGCGTTTGACCTTTTAAACGGTCAGTAAATGGCGTCGTTAATAAGGAGTAATTACGAAGGGATTTTTGCAAAAACCCGACAAAACCAAGGAATGATCGAACGTCTCGAATATTCCGAAGAGTGGGCCAAAGCTTGATTTTCTCGATGCGAGAAGGATCAATTTCAACTCCTCGTTCGGTTATGAGATGTCCAAGATAAGTAATTGATTTCTTGAAGAAATCACATTTTGAGATCTTCGCATAAAATTGTTTGTCACGCAATGTTTGTAAAACAAAGCGGACATGTTTAGCATGTTCTTGTAATGTACGGCTATAAACTAAAATATCATCCAAGAAAATAATGACAAATTTTCCAAGTTCTCGGAAAATGTCATTCATTTCTTGTTGAAATGTAACTATAGCATTGGTCAAACCAAAAGGCATAACCAAAAACTCATAATGGCCATAGCGCGCACGAAATGCCATTTTAGGAACATTGTCCTCACTTATATGAATTTGATGGTAGCCAGTACGGAGATCAAGTTTCGTAAAATACCAAGCTCCTTGGAGACGGTCAATTAGATCGTCAACCCGGGGCAATGGATACGAATTCTTGATCGTCACTTTATTCAAGCGTCGGTAATTAATATACATACGCCATGTGCCCTCTTTCTTTTTAACCAAGAGAACTGGTGCATCCCATGGATATTTACTATAACGTATATAACCCATTCGTAAATAGTCCTTGAGTTGCTTTGATACCTCATCCTCTTCGGATCGACTTAAGCGATAAGGAGGTATATTTATTGGTGCAACACCAGGTACAATATCTATACGATGGTCTATATTACGTTTAGGAGGTAACCCATCCGGTAGTTCACTTGGAAAAACATCACGAAAATCATTTAAGATTTCATCAAGTTGTTGTTGTTCAAAATATGTTAATTGAACCGAGACATTATCGATATTGTAAACGTGAATGTCTGTATCAAGTACACAATAAAATAGAGTAGAACAAGACAACTTGGATATTGATGGACACGAGGAAACAATTGAGAGGGATTGTTTTTTGACACATTGAATAAAATGAGTACAATCGTTCAGTACAAAGGAAATGGAATGATGAACCCAATCAATAAATAAAGAAGAGTTTTTATTATTAAACTAGGGATAACCCAGTATTACATCAGTGGTACAAAGATTCATTACATGGAAGTCTACTTCCTCTATATAAGTATCAATAGAAATTCCTAATGAATGAATCGCTCCGTTGATGTATTGTACTCTTCCATCAGCCAAGTGCACCGTATAGGTGTGATCACTTACGTTGGGTTGGATTCCCCATATCTGAACCAAACGATCATTCACAAAGTTGTGTGAGCTTCCCGAATAAAATAAAAATTGTACGGGAGATCCATTGATATACCCGTTTGCACGTAGTAAATCATTGGGACCCAATACATAGTGAGGGAAAGAACATTGACAATTACTTAAATGATGTGTATAGACCTGAAGGACATTAGGAATTTGACCTTTATGGTCTGCAGCTTTAGCTTTGTTGTCGTGCTCTTTCCGTTGGAGCTTTCGACATTGTTCTTTTGTATGACCCTTCTTTTTCCAGAATACGCAAAAAGGATGTTGTCGCTTAAAATCGTGATCCATGAATTCGTTGGGTGTCTTACGTTTCCCAGCGAATTGTGGTCGCTTAGTCCCGGGCGCTTCGTTGGGTTTATTGTGGTCCTTCTTCGAAGTGCGTTGATAGCGAAGAACTATTTCAACGGCCTCTTCGAAGGATTTTGGATCCTTATCGTGCACTATCCAATGATAGTCCGAATTGGCGATGCCATTGACAAAACAAGCTATTAACCAATTGTCCCCTTCTAGACCCGATTTTTGGATTTGGGTTCTAGCATGGTGAACATAGTCTTCTAGCGAGGAAAACTTTCTACTAGAGAGGTTCATTAAAGCTTGTGCTGCCTCGGTTCGAGAGGGAGGTTGTGGAAATTGGCCCTTGAAAACTGTGACAAAATCTGTCTAGGTATCGGGCAATTTCCCCAAAGTACGGAGCCCACGCCGCCAGGCGGCGGCCTTACCCCCTAGTTCTCGGCTGACATATGCAATCTTCGTACTATCTGGCGTGGGATAGAGCTCAAAATGAGACTCCCATCGGCCCAACCACATGCAAATTGCTTCTTCGGTTCTTTCCTTTTTTTCTCCCGTAAATGGCTTAACGACAAACGATGGTTCACCTTGTCACTCATCAAGTCCATTAGCCTCACGTTGAAACTAATGACACGTGCCTCGAGAGCACTTTGAGATTGCCGAAGTTCGGTCATCTTTTGAGCAGTGAAACTAAGGTATTGGGTTATTTGCGAAAAATACATCTCAATAGACATTTGCGAAATAGGATAAGGTCAGACAAATAGTCATAACATCATGTCGTGATGTAAACCTATCATGGGCAAACATTAATCGATATCATGATCTCACGTCAATACCCCTCTAGACGTATGAGATGAGGTTCAATATCAGGTTACTATGGTAACACAAAGGTGTTTTAAAAACCATGGGGGTGACAAATAAATGTCTTTCCCTGATCTCTATATCGAGTTTTTCGTGGCGGCTCCCCGAGGCTCAACCATGTATGTTAGCGTCATGAATAGTTTATACACGAAAAAAATGTTAACAATAAACAATGTTTCGGTGCCCACATATGTGGTTTCAGCTCTTTAAGTCCTATTACGAGGACTCGAAAGTGCACTTAGAACTTTAGTCTAAACATGTGTTATAGTCATAAGTATCAACGATGTTGTATGGTCTTGGTTATATTTGAACTCGAGACCTCGAGAACAAAAGCATTAAACACTTGAACCAACCAAGTAGGTTGCTCTTCTTGAATGTTTAATGTTTCATGCGTATAAGAGATATGCAAGGCATGTGCCCATAGACGTTTCTTTAAAAGCAACATATATGTCAAGAGTCCTTATTTCGCCCTCATTTACTATAACTCTGTTGGTACGTTACCTAACCTCAAGTCTCGTAATTACGATGGCATACGCCAAAGTGCAACCTAATGGTCATGCCAAATGAGCCCTCTTTTCGTAGTAGGCCCATGTGGCCCATCACATGGTCACGTCATTCGAATGCCTCTCGTAAGAATGATCTCATGGTGGCATCGTATCCATGTAATCAGGGAAGGATGTTGGATACGTGTGTCATAGGAGCGACCTCACATGAAGTGGGTCAAGCCTTATGTACTAAACATAATTATGGCTATTGGCGTTTCTTTACGTAACGGAATATCGAAGTCACCAACGGGGATTTCAACAATAAAAAATTGTTGAAAAAAGGGATGGTGACAACGCTATTCTCACAAAAATGTGAGGACGGCCACCAAGATCCTTTCCCCGAAAAGGAAAACATTCGATTTAAAATCACGTAATAACTTATATACACATATGTATACTATCACATATATACGATCAACTACGTATACACGTGACCAAATATGCCTATATTAAACAAATCATTATATTTAATAGCCAAAAATGACGTAATCGAGATACGTAATCAAGGCATATACCTCTATGCACACGAGACATCCAAAAATAAGGGTTAATCGTAATACTCAATTGAGGTATTGACCTCTTACGCATACGAGACCAAACACATATCATTTACAACAAATCGAGGTATTGACCTCATACGCAAACGTAACATATGTTTGTGAACGTATTGACCTCATACACATATGTAAACATTTTATACAACCAATGAATTACCACTACAACATCATTGAATTAATGAAAAAATCCTACATATTAACCATACACATGATTAGATGGGAGAAGAAAAAATAGACAAAAAAAACAAGAAATATTGCCGATGTTCTTTTGTTGATCGTTGTCTGGATCAAGGCCAACCGCACATCGATCGATCACCATCAATCAACAAAACAAAAGAAACATTAGCAAATTAGCTCTAATACCAACTGTTAGAGACATAGTTTAATGTAAGCATTAGATAAGGATAGAAAAAATAGATAAATAGATAGAAAGGAGAGAGAGAAAAAAGGGTTTCGATCCACCCGACCACCCCCGAGCGAAGGGATCGAGACAGACTCGAGCCTCAATCGGCGTCGCATACCACCATCGTAGCGTCGAGTCGTACCTGGTGCTAGCGCGCTCGATACAAGAGTTAACCCACCAGAAGACAGAGTCTCCACGTAATTCACTAGATGCCACTATGGAATGTAGGGGTTGAACCCATGACCACCTCGTTTCCATTGGGCAACCTTACCAACTAAGCTACATAATTTAAAGGTTTCTACTCTAGATGTCCCTTATATATATATATATATATATATATCCCTTATATATATATATATAAATAGAGAGAGAGAGAGAGGAAGAGAGAGAGAGAAAAATCTATTAGAAATGTTAAAGGTCAACTTTGAATGTATAACAATTTTAATGGCATCTTTACCAAATTAAGCTCTTTTGAGGAGATTATCACCAAGCTATTTTCCTAGAAGTTGATAAAAAAGATCAAATTATGATTTACTGACGATAACGATGTAAACTCCACTCCCTCAAAGTTGATAAAGAAGATCTTATTTTGATTTAGTGAAGTTAAAGATTTTAACTTCACTACCTACAAGTTGATAAGAAATATCATATTTTAATTTAGTGAAGTTAATGATGTCAACTTAATGAATACAACTAAGAGCATACATAATTCTAGTCATTGAACCTTTACATTAACAACTGAAAAAAAATCAAAGCCTTGGATGGCATAGCCCATCAAACTTTATGAACAAAGAAGATAATGTTGATCACAAAAATATTTTAAAGATTGGTAATCAGTTGTGACCACAAACAATTTCCACATAAATAGTGCCTCTAAGTTTTAAACACATAAATGGCTGCATTATTTTCCCCTTTAAACGAATACTGACATTGAGAATAGTCAAGTTTCATGCTTTCTACATCCTGGTAAAGAAAAGTGATGTTGATTGCATAATCATTCATGTCAATTTATCAAAGTGATGCTTTCTACATCGTGCAAATTATCAAAGCAGATGGTGATGGATACAAATTTTTTATAATCACTTTATTCAAAGGTCAATAACTAACACATGCTTGTTTTGTTCCCTCTTTTGTCATAACTAAAATAACTGTGACCGATACTTACCGAACATTTAATCTGACGAATGTGACCTATCCTTAAGTAATCCACAAGTTGTGTTGGGATCTCATCCTGTTCAAGCTTACTTAGTCAATATGGTGGAATTCTCATAGAAACAAAAACTAGTATAAAATCTATTTTATGGTCCACATTGTGCATAGGTGGTAGTTCCTAAGGAAAAACATCGTTGAGATCGTTAATGTTTGAATCATGTACTCTTTGTTTATGAAATGCATTTCATTCACATTAACATTATAATGATAATATTGAAGCACAAGACTCATTAATAATTGAAAGAACATAAATATACTCATATGGAAGAGACGAGTGATTTTGAAGGATTTATTGTACATTGAATAAAATGTGTAACACTAAATAGTGTGAATGTGATCAGATGGTTAATCAAATTGATGCACGATTTTGTATTATAAACCAAGGATAAACCAATCAACGGATCTTAGTTTCATCAAATTAAAGTTAAGCTTTTCTACATAGAAACCTATGCAAATAAGCAATTTCACTTATCTCATGATAGTTAAAATCATTGTTTTCTACACTAGAAGATAAGAGTGTGAGGTTAATCGAGAATGTAAAGAAGGGAGGATTACTTTTAATTTTAGGGATTGAGATGACCCTTTGAGGCCAAGTGTGAACTTCCTTGGGAGTTGTGAGTATAGTTACTATAAATATGAAGCTTAGATATCTGCATTTGACACATTATTTAACCACATCGATATTATGATATTATGGTGATGATGAGATAATTGTGGCGAGTCCATGCCAATACTAGGTATGACTCGAATTCATAATGGTGGTATGGACGCCACTCAAGGCTCGGGGATCAACACCCTTCTCTCTCTCTCTCTCTCATCTTGTCCATTTCCTTATTTCTTTGAAGTGTAACTACGAGTATGTGAGCATAAATGTTCAAATGTTTGTTGTATCTTTTTGTTTATGTGCATGCATGTGTTCAACTTTAAGTATTTACAAAGTCATTATAATGTGAAAATACTTTATTTGTATATAGGTATGAATGTGTAAGTTTAAGGGTTTTGAAGCACTATACATGTGTGCAAGTGTATATGTATTGTTTAGACATACGTGTGTATTTGTAAGTGTTTGTGTTTTTATCTCACGTGTGTGTTATGAATGTGTTTTAAGTGTATGGATAGGTTTAGTTTGGTGAGAAAAATGGATAGACTTCGAGATGGCTTCAAACATATATTTTAAACTTTTCTTGGAAGGGAAGGGTATTTTGGGGATTGTGAAATTTCCTTCCTTTTCCCCGTGGCACACAGTATAGGGAGTGAATGAATGTGAAACCTAGGCTTGAGGGACTAAGCCTACTTTCAGGGCTGAAATTGTGGCTTAGCACAACAAGAACTACTACATTATGGATTGTCATGCATTTTTCGTCCTCTATTCCTCTTCCCCTCTCATTCTCTTCTTCTCTGTTGCTTGTTCGAGTGCAACAAAGAGGCACTTGTCTTATGTTGGGAGGTTCTCGCAAGGAGGCGGGCGAGAGGAGGGATAACCTATTCCCCTTCTTTTCCCTCACGCAGGAATTTCCACAAAGGGGTCTTTGTGGAAAAATCCATGTGGCCTTTTATCCCATGGGTAAACATATATGCAATTAGTTGATTTGGTAAAGACTTTCAGGTAATTTGAATTACTCAAAGGTTTTTCACTCCCGTTTATTTTAATTAAACTACATTTCCACACTCTCGAGAAATTTTGTTCTTGTAGAGCACGAGCATTGGGTTTCTCGAAATTTGGTTTGTGGGGTCAACCCCCTTCATTCGTCATATTCTTTTCTTCATAACATTTTGTTCAAAATTACGATTTGTGATTCCAATTTTTGCTCGATCCTTATATTTGCCACCTATTTGACCCTCAAACCAAGCAATCAATTAAACGGAGAGTGAAATCTCTCCTTTTCTAGGCCAACATAATAACCAAGAAGACGCAAGTAACTCTTTCTCTCTATACTGCCAGTGGCTTGGTGGTTTACACTATAGCATCAAAAAGTCATGAAATAGTCATAAAATTGAGAGAACCCGAGTTTGATTCTCGCCACGGGCTAGGCCCCGTTGCATAGAGCAAAAATGTCAAACTCGCCATAAGCTATAGGCCCCGCAGGTCTCATAGAACAAAATTGGTCTTTGGTGGACATTAAAAGTCCATCCATCTAGATCTATAGATCTATCTGTGTACCTATGTAATCTATGTGTCTGTCTGGCTCTTGGGCATTACAAAGAGTTAAACACCCAAAGCAAGACAAAAGATTTCACATCACATGTTCAAAACTACTTGATACTTGACCATTCAAAACTGAAGCAGTCTACTTGACTAATGCATCATCTATATGTATTTATACCGAAAAGGACTGCAAAAATCACTGTCACTGTAGTAGATAGACACAACTGATCATGAGAGAAACATGCATGCACACAGGAAATATATTAAGGATGGGAAGGAGAAGAAGAAGGAGAAGCAGAAGATTTCAGATTAGAGCATGGTTGGTTGAATTTTACCCGGTACCTCCACATCTCCTCTGTTCTTTCTATTCCTCATTGTTTCATGCCCATTCCTGTGCACATTGTCCATGGATGAGGAAGAAACGATGTCGTGAAGATTCGTCACTACGCGCGGATCGTGAGGCGGAACCGCCGGGGTTCTGGACCGGAAGGATTCAAAGTCGGTACAAGCTTTGGCGTAAGCTTTAGCGAGAAAGTACTTAAGATAGATTGGGAAAGAGAGAAGTTGAGATCACACGATTGAGAGAGATTGATTGAAGTTTTAACTTTAGATTTAAGAAACAAGTTACACGATCAATTTGATAACGAATTTCTTCCTCTTAATTTTCATAAAAAAAACCGTGTTTTTTCTCCTCCCCCTTCCTTCTTTTATAGATGCTCTCATGCATATGATGCATGTGAGGGTACAAGACATGCATAAATTGCATGTTTGCCATTTGGCGCTTATGTATTAGATGTGGTGCATGATAACCATGTCACTCATTTTAGCTCTGATGTATGAGAATTTACATGTAAAAGTACAATGATAGAAATATAATTTTAACTAAATAGCATGGCTTAATGGTAGTCCAATAGACTCATAACTCGAAGGTGCAAGGTTCGAATCCTTACTTCCCTTCCTTGTATATGTATATTTGTATATATATTTATATATTTATTTATATAGTCGCCGGATGCCGTCACCGTATGCCATCGGTTACCGGTGCCTCGTCAATTACCGTCGCCGGATGTCGTCGGTTACCGGTGCCTCGTCGGATGCCATCGTCAGATGCCGGTTACCGTCGCCGGATGCCGTTGGTTGCCATCACCGGATGCCGGATGCCGTCAGTTACCGTCGCCATCGCCGGTCCAGTTTTGGTTGGCCAAAACCCTTTACGAGTAGCTAGCCCACCTACACTCTTAGTTCAAGTTACCTTGAACTCTCTATGCTCCACACATAGACACAAAGATAATATCTTTTGCTCCACCTTATATATGATGAGAGCCGTATTTGTCGTGCCTATGTGGGATATCTCACAATTTTCTCTTTTCTTTTCACAAACTTTATACCCTCATATCTTGACATTTAGTTGTCCATTTCTCGTGTAATAAAGTGCATTCGAAACCTCCATCATTTTGTACTTAGATATTAAAAATGTTATCTTCACAATTATTGTATTATGTGATTCATACTCGATTTCGTACGTTTTATGGGATTTTCACACTATTGCCGAAAATCTTCACGACAACGATAGACAAAGAAGCTCTACTGAGCTTCAAAGCTAGCATCAATGGTGACCCACTCCGTCTATTAAGCTCATGGAGCTCTTCACCTCATTCCTTCCCTTGCAATAGCAGCTGGGCAGGTGTCACTTGCAACAATAATAACACGAATCACAATGGAACCAGTAGAGTGACCTCACTAGACCTCAGTCAAAGAAACCTTACAGGAACTATATCACCTTACCTCTCCAACCTCACCTTCCTAGCATACCTTAACCTCTCCATCAATGGCCTCATAGGGTCCATACTTGAACAGTTCGGTCAATTGTCATCACTAACCCATCTAGATTTCGTTCTGAATTTGCTATATGGGAGTCCATACCTGGTTGTTGAGACTGGGAATAGGATGCCCGAGAGGTATCAATTTGTGCTAGAATGGCTTCGATAATCTGGGAATCTAGTGGAGTGAAAAATCTGTGTTGTGTGCAAATGTGTTGGTCCCAAGATTACCTGCTTTTGATTATCAAATGTTGGATCACCAGGACGAGGTACAAGATATGAACGTCGCGATAGTGCATCTGCTTTTCCTTGTTGTTTCCCCCGCCGATATGTGATTTTGAAGTCAAAATGCGTGAGGAATTGGGCCTACCGAGCTTGCCGTCGATTTACTACACGAGCGTTCTAGAAATAGGCAAGATTTTTATGATCATTGAAGACGATGACCTTATGTGGAGAGCCCCCTAAGAAGTGCCCTCATTGCACAAATGAATCCACGATGGCTAATAACTCATTGTCATGTATCTCGTAGTTGATTTTTGTAGCATCAAATTTGCGCGAATGTAACTTTTCTTTATCTCCTTGTTGTGAAAGGATGCTACTTAGGGCGAAATCCGATACGTCGGCCTCCATGATGAAGGGTTTGTTTGTATCCACATGAGCTAGAATAGGAGCTGATGTAAAGGCTTTCTTAGGATGCATAAAAGCCATGTCCGCTTCATTGGACCAAAGAAATGCATGTCCCTTCTTGGTAAACTGTGTGAGAGGCAAAATAATCTTCGAGTAATCTTGTATAAACTTGTAGTAGAAGTTAGCAAAGCCTAGGAAACATTGTACATCTCGTAACACAGTTTTGACTTTAGTTGGATACATGGAGATGACGTAGCCTAGAAACTCCACTTGCTTGTAGTCAAAGCTACATTTTTCTAGTTTGACATAAAGACCATTCTCTCGGAGTCGTTTTAGTACTAATAGCACATGAGAATCATGCTCTTCCTAGGTCTTCGAATAAATCAATAGATCATCCAGATAGATGATCAAACAGATATCCAAGAGGTCTTTGAATATATCATTTGCCATGTCCTGAAAGACTGCGGGTGCTTTGGTGAAGACAATTATTTGATTGGTACATTTAAAAATGAGGAGGAAGAGTCACAATTGTATATTAGCTACAATACTGATTCTCATGAAAGGAATGATGATAGTGATGCAAATAACTCCTAAATGTATTTTTTTGCGCAACAATATGTCAAAATTCTAAACATTTTATCGAATGAAATAAAAAAGTTTATTGTTTTGAAATCTTTCGCTTATTATTTCGTTAGGATCTAAAATACTACTTGTTGTAATTTCTCCTGAAAAATATACAAAGTTACTTTTCGAATTTGGCCAAAATTCGGCGTTTTTCAATTTCATCAAATGGTGAAAATTTTAGCTTTTTCATCAAGTTTTTGAGAACATGTGATACTGGTACATCAAGGTGTTTTGTGAAATGGCCAAAAAAAGCGCCAAAATCAGACGGAATATTCCTTATCCTTCCGTTTGTGCACGATCCTTCCATTTGTGAACGCGAACGTACGAATTGGTTATATATCAAGTCATGTGTTGTTAGTGTGGTATTGGTTGGCATAAACCTAACGAATGTTATCAATCAATTGACAAGTACCCATTTTTAGTCATGATCTCTTCGTGTTCAAGGCTAGTTGATAATATATCCTTTATTATTATGAATACCTATTGGATGTAGAAGACTTCTAGCTTTATATCACTCAACCTTATTCACCTAGCATTGCATAATTTTTGGACATTAGAATGAGTGTCCGACATATTCCAAGATGCCAAACTAAATGTTGTCTTCTCTCTCTCTCTCTCTTTTTTGTGAAAACACACAATTATATTAATAAATGTGTGTGAAAACCACTACTTACAATACGTGTGACAATGGAGTATGGTCACACACTAACCACACTACACTACATGGGTAGTGGAACATGTTGAATTGCCAATAGGCAAGACGAACAATCCACCGAGGAAAGAATTTCCACTTGTTCCAATAAAGAAAATTGTCACATTAGTACTCCCTTCAACTTTCGTAGATATGCTTTCACTCCATGTTTACCATCGAATACAAAAGCGTTGCGCATGTTCCAATTATGACACAATCCCCAATATCTCAGAAATAGGAAAACAATCTCCATCTCTGATTTTGGGTCAGCCTATGTAAATTGTGCAAACACCCATTGTCTAGGTGTCAAATAACTCCGTGATAAAATTTGCCAAATTTGAGAAATGTAATTCCAAATTTGACAAGCAATTGAACATTGTATAAATCGATGAGTACTATCTTCTATCTTAACTGTGCAAAAGAAGCACGTACCTGTTGCTAGTCCATGACGCTTTAAAGCTAATCCCAAAGGCAATCCTCCGATCAAAACTCTCCAAATGAATACCTTTGCAACAAGTGGCAATTTAGAATGGCAACTACGTTGTAAGATCTACCACCACCCATGATCAGATTTGTGTATTTTCCATTCTTCTTCAGCCTTAGATGATAACCATCCAAGAGACTCAACGGAACAATGATACAAAAGATTAGTAGTCACTTGTAACAATGGTTTTTGACCCCTTAAACTCCAATCAATCCACGGTTGTTCTCCTGTTTGTAGAGGTAAGGGACCTTGCATCAATGCAATATTCTGTAGTTGTTGCCAAATAAACCCATAATTAGGCGGGATGCGTAATAATTGTCGTGCTTCAGTAAACTCCAAAATTCTTTGAGATGGAACCTCAACTATATCTCCCACCTCTTTGACCCCCAAACGAAACAAACAATTAAATTGAGAACGCAATCTCTCCTTTCCTGGCCAACATAATAACCGAGAAGACATAAGTAACTCTTTTTGCAAAGAGTTATAATGCTCTCTACTAGATAATGGTTTCCATACACATAACAAGAGTGCTTCTTGCCATGAGGTAACTAAGTGTTGAACACATGAAGAACCCGGAATCCTAAGTGAAATACATCCATTCAGTAATTGCCACCATGAAGCCTTAATCGTTGTCCTCCCATGTGTTAAACCCTTGTTCTCAATAAAATATTGAACAATAGATATCCATGGTTGTGAGTTTGAACACATGTCTTGTAATAATGAAAATCTACAAGCCATCATATGCATAGATAAGTTCAATATTCCAACCCCCCCCAATCGCTTAGGGGTTGCTAGATGATTCCAAGCAATCCATGTGATTCCCATCTTATCCCTCTTCTTCCACAACAAATATCGAAGAGGTGGCAAAACAAAATTCAACGCCTTCTTTGTCCATGGCAATAATGGCAAGTAATATAATATCGTGGGTTCCATAATACATTGTACAACCTTCAAGCGAACATGAAATGGCCAAGATTGTGACTTCTAATACATGAACTTATCCCTCAACTTACTAGACATCCATTCAATCAATTGACCATTTGTAACATTCATTCCTAATGGATAGCCCAAGTGTCGAAAAATAGAGCCTTTCTTCACCATGGATCCTTGCCATCCTAAACATTCCAAATCCCTTTCAGTGCATGATATGCGACTAGACTTCCTCCAAGTAATATGTAATCCGGAAGCCAATGCAAATTGATTCCATACAAGCATCCCCATTTCAAGATTCTCCCGTGAGGCTTGTAAAAACATGAAAGAAACATCCGCCAAAGCTTGTGCTACTATTTGCCCTCCGGACGGAAGGTGTAAACCCACAATGTCACCATTTATTGCAAGTCTTGATAGCATCACTAACAAAGGATGAGAAACAATAGCAAACAACAATGGGCTAAGAGGGCATCCTTGACGAACGGATCTTGTGAGGGCAATATCTGATGTAACTCCCCCATTAAGCATTACTCGAGACACTGCATCTTGTCCTAATAAAAATATGAGGCGAGACATACGAGGTCCAAAGCCCATTGTATGCATTAACCTAGAAACAAAAGACTAATTAACATGATCATAAGCTTTCTCCAAATCTAATTGCAACATAATCAATTCTTGATGAGTGTTCCGAGCATAATCCATGGCCATTTGAACATTCAACACATTATGCAATATATTTCTACCTGCAATAAAACCATATTGGACGGGGTGTATCAACTTTGGCAAATACTTTTGTAATCTATTTTTGCCAAGACCTTCGTAAATATCTTGTACAACCCCCCCATCAAAGAAATAGGTCTCCATTGATGAAATGACTTAGGAGATGCCACCTTTGGAACTAGTTTAATTAGACCAATCTTCCAAACTTGAGGCATACAACCAGAATCCCAAGACTGTTGAAACATCAAAGTCAAGGGCCCCTTTAAAATGTTGGAATATCTCTTAAAAATTTCATTTGTCAAGCCATCCCAACCAGGGCTCTTACCACTAGGAAGATGCCTTAAAACTACATCCACCTCATCCTCAATGAAATCCACATCCAATTCATGACTAATGAGATCATGCACAATACATCCAACCACATCATAAAACTCATGGCGTGTTCTACTCACCTCATCTGTCATTAACAATAGTGGACCAATTAACTCCTTAAAGTAATGAAGACATATGTCAATTATTGTTGTAGGATCCACTATCAATTCATCCCCTTGCTTCACATGTACCACATTAGATCGAGCATAAGTAGGATGTAATGCTCGGAAAAACAAATGAGATTGACATTGATTATCAATGAGTCCTTCCCTGAGTTGTCGCATCTTAGCATAACGATAACTTTGGCATTGCAACTGAGAAATAATAACATGCAATTGACTCTGAATATCCAAAAGCTCCTCATCTAATGGTGTATGTATCAATAATGCATTACACCTAGAGAGAACTTGTGAGAATTGTCGAATAAGACCTCTTCTTCGTTGAGCATTGGTTACTCCATACATACGATGAATGATGTTAATATTTTGTAATGTGATATCCCATGCTTTAACTCCTTTACGATTCATTTGTTGAGAAAAATTTACCAAAATTTGCTCCATGAGAGAATCAAAGTGAGTTTGAAGCAAAAGAGAAGAGTTAAAGCGTAGTGGAGGCTTTCCAAGTAAAGATTTATACATTTCAATTGCATGATTACACACCTCCAAGCAAATAGGAAAGTGATTTGAAGTTCCAACATCTTGTAGAACGTTCATATGAAGTGATGTCGGTAAAAAAGAATTATCATGCATCACATACATTCTATCTAACCGACTCCATGTTTGTCTATGTTGAGCAGATTGGAAGGTAAAACCTGGATCATTCCCTTGCAACCATGTCCAAACATCCAACTTCAGAACCTCCATAGCCAATGAGTCCCAAGGAAGTTGCTCAAGATCATCCATGATTGAATGTTCAGACGTGAATTGAAATGCATCAACACACATGTTAAAATTCCCCATAAGTAATCTTGGTGTTAAGTAATTAGGTAATTAACTAGGGTTAATTAGAGACTAATTATAGGGTTACGTTAAGCAACGGAAGATTAGTATGATATGCAAGTGAGAGTGTGTGAGAGGAAGAGAGAGAGAGAGGAGGTTACACTTATGAACACAAAGATAAATGGGGGATGATTGACTATATTGAAAAGTGTCATCAACATACAAAAATACCCACAATGAGGTATATATACAACCCATGTGCAAAGGTGCACATGTGTGGGTAGAACATAGGTACTTATGTGTAAGTCCTACATTAAATGTACTAAGGAGTGGAGGATCTAGAATATCCCACTTAAGTACAAGGTCCTATTTAAAGGCTTAAGGTCAACACATTAACTAGATTCGATCTAGGTAACTACTAAGTTACATGTGTTGACTAACTAGATTAAACTAGTTGAGCTTGATATCTCAACACTTGGACGTCCAATAGATAGGGTTTGAAGGAGTGAACCCCATAATGCAATACGTTGAGTGGCTTGGTTAGGGGCATAAATCCCAACCACCCACACAACCTCGCCAAAAAAAGTGATTTCTAGAACCAAAAACCGACCATAAGGATCATTATGCACCACTTGAGGATAATACTTATCCCTCACGATTAATACCACACCTGAATAATGATTATTAAGATGTCCTGCATAAAATGATGAATATCCACGCAAATGCATTGTGGATCCTGCTAACTCATGACACTTATGCTCAACTGCACATACTACATACCATTCTCTACTTAACAAAGTTTCCCATAGTATATACTTCTTATGAGGAGAACATGCCCCTCTCACATTCCATGTTACCACTTTCATTCAATCAACAATGTTATGGGAGCACTTGCTCCTTTAGAGCAACCGATGTCATGAAACTAGTCAAAGCATGCTCCAATGCTGCATATGGATTTTCATGCACCACATCCTTAGGGTTGTCTATCGAAATCTTTTTTTTAGGTCCTCCCACTTGACGAAAACCTCAAGAATTCGATGAATTTACAACTCGTCCCAATGAATCAAATTGAAGATGAAGGGGTAATCCCTTATCCCTAGATTGTCGTTGCCAAGGAACTTTTCGAGGGACCTCCCTAGTTCCTGAATTACCTTGCCAAGTAGTCACACGAGTAGTGGGCAAGCTACTACGATGCATATTCATTGATTTCCCTTTTGACTTGCCCTTAACCTCATGCCAATCTTTGTCAACAACATCACTACTAGCTCTATCCAACGGTTTTTTCCCCTTATCTTTAACAACTAAACTTTGTTTTTCCATATCCATAGATTCAATTCCCTTATTCTTAGGGCCCAAACCTTGAAGTGAGACCTCTTTATAACCTGCTCTAGGTGATGTTCCTTCATCCACAAAATCTGACACACCAACATCTCTCCCAACTCCTTCCTTATCGTTCCCTTCAATAGGAACCTCTGTAATTGAAGGACAATGATCGTGGCATTCCGCCATAAAGTGACCCCATTCACCACATCCAAAACAATGACCTGCAAATGTCTCCCACTTCAGTTTAAAACAAAGACTTCTCATACCAGGAGCATTCATACGCACCCATCCTGGCCTCTTGTGACTTGTATCCCATAACACACAAAATCTGCACTTATTTGTAGCATTTGCATGTGGAGATACCAACAATTTACCCATTTGACTCATCAACTCTGGTAAAAGTGGCCATAAAAAAGCATGCTTACAATCCACTATAACCCAAACAGGACATTCTTGTTTTAACAAAGCATGATAGTCCACTACGGGGGACCATTGCATAACATGCACCAATCGTTTATCAAAAAACACAGGAACTTTACCCAACAATGCACTCCGATGCTCCGGTGAACGAAATACCACATCATAAAACCCTCGTGGTCCCACATATATATTTTCAACACAATTTGGTGACACGATTGTGTTCAACCATTGTTTAATCCAATTAACATATGGGAGTTTGCCGGTAAAAAATAATATAACAACACGATCATAGAATACATCAAATGATTGCAAAACTACCTTAGCATCAACTTCCACATCATGCACATCCTCTTCAATGCATTCTTTCGCTGCATTTTCATTTTCTTCCACAATATCCGACAATAAGGTATTGGCAATTCCCCGTAAATTATCCCAATTACAGTGATCCTTGTGAACTTCATCTACATGTATTATTTTGGCATATGTTAATTTTTTCTCATTAATTTCTTCAATTCCCTTAAACCTCTTAGAGCTTCCAATGTCTTCCCTTTCACGATTACATTCAACCATCACATTACTCTTTTTTGGATCAATTGTTTCCATATCAATATCCCCCACAATTTGTGAGGAATTCATGTTTATGTCCATCATTATATCGATCTGGGATAAAAATAATTTTCCATGAACAAGAGAGAAAATCAGATCTCACCCGATTGAAGAGGTCGAAAATTTTGAAAGCAATCGAAGACCCACAATGAGTTTTGAGTATGTGGATGCCGACAACACAAGATTCCTTATTGCTATTGCTGCTTCTCGTACAAACTACCAAATTCAACTTGCTATATCTCGTTGCGGAGCTCTACTCGAGGGCTTTCCCACGCTTGTCTTTGTGCTCAATTCCGTTACCGATAGAGAGCGCAACAATAAAAACATGACATTATTAGAGAGACCTTTGGTAACGATGTTATCACGTCAACTCCGAAGCAAAACAATAGTACCACATGACATTATTAAAGTAGAGTTCAGTTTGCCCCCGATGTTAGTAGAAGCACATTTCCAAGTGGTAGTTTTTATTCATCGAATACATAGCCAACCACAAGATAGGATATCCCGCCGAGCTTTTGAGGCAATCCTGATCCCTATCTGAGTCCGGAGACCCTAGCTCTTGGTATAGCACTGTAGTGAGTTGTTTACTTGCGAATGGTATAGACATTAATAACCTACCTCCCCTTAAGTACAACCATGGGATTGATCGGACTTTAATCTCTCATGAAGACCGTAATAAAGTAATATGCCAAGAAATATGGCAATTTTACACCCGATTTAAATGGATCACCCCACGAGAGCCACTCCCAACTAAAATGTTGTATTATAAGAACATTTCTTGCACTTCTCTAAGTTAGGTTTTATTACACGAACAAAACATCTAGATACATTATTATCAAATGCACTAAGGGTGGCCATTGGACAACTTAGGATATCATCTCACCAACTTGAGATGGAGAATGGTCGTGCTAATAGAGTTCCTAAAGAGGAAAGGCTATGTAGGTTATGTCACATAGAGATAGAGGATGAGTATAACTTTACATGCAAGTGTCCAACTTATACCGAGATAAGGGCGAAATACCAAGACATACTAGGACCCTCTCCCACCCTCTCCAAACTATTAGATACCCCGAATATAAAGAGACTAGGTAGGTATATCTTAGAGCTAAACCAACATAGGGAGATTAAATTACAAAGTGTTAACCATAACCCTTTTAGTATTCACCAACATGTAACTAATGTAATTTTTCAGGAACAAGGGGAGACAATCAATGTGGACACACCTACACCACTCGGCCTCTCTCTTGATGAAGCACAAGTGCAAAGAACAACCAAACACCCTAGGATGTTGGGCTTCAAAGTTCCTCGACGTGGAGTAGAAACCATAGTTCTAGGCATACGTCCCATTCGTGTCATACTCATACGTGAAAAGGCTCTGAGTATGATTGAAATCCATATGCGGTACATAGATATAATCATATATATCATATTGTACATACTATATACTCTGTGTGTGTGTGAGAGAGAGAGAGTGTGGTAGAATATTAGGAACTATGGTAGAAACGATTAAGAAGATACGGGAACGTGAGCTACCTCGCCTAGAAGCTATGGTTGGGGTACCTTTTACATTGGGGCCACGAGCCACATCCACATCAAAACCCTTTGACCTCCTACTTCTTTTCAAGAGACTTGGATGGAAATGAAACTTGGCCTAGCCATTTCCTTATGGAACATGTTTTTTTTTACTACAACCGTTTAGCTTAAGCTCTACTTTATTTTATTTTATTTTATTTTTACTTTCGATAAATGGGTAAATACCTCATTTTTGTTGTAAACCAATTGTCTCATGGGCCAGTTTTTATTTTAGAACAGTTAATATATCTTTATCTCTCTTTTTTTTTATCGTAATTAGCTTACCCTAGTGGTAAGTTGTTAACACTACAAGCACTACGCCTTGGGTTTAAAACCCAATTTTCTCACTTCTCTCTATTATATATTTCATATATATCTCTTAATTCACTAGATGCCACTGTGGAATGTAAGGGTTGAACCCATGACCACCTCATTTGCATTGGGCAACCTTACCAACTAAGCTACATAATTTAAAGGTTTCTACTCTAGATGTCCCTTATATATATATATATATATATATATATATATATATATATATATATATATATATATATATATATACATATATATCGAGAGAGAGAGAGAGAGAGAGAGAGAGAGAGAAAACTATTAGAAATGTTAAAGGTCAACTTTGATTGTATGACAATTTTAATGGCATCTTTACCAAATTAAGCTCTTTTGAGGAAATTATCACCAAGCTATTTTCCTCAAAGTTGATAAAAAAGATCAAATTTTGATTTAGTGACGATAACGATGCAAACTCCACTCCCTCAAAGTTGATAAAGAAGATCTTATTTTGATTTAGTGAAGTTAAGAATTTTAACTTCACTACCTAGAAGTTGATAAGAAATATCATATTTTAATTTAGTGAAGTTAATTATGTCAACTTCATGAATACAACTAAGAGCATACATAATTGTGTTCCTTGAACCTTTGCATTAACAAATGAAAAAAATCAAAGCCTTGGATGGCATAGCCCATCCACCTTTATGATCACAAAAATATTTTAAAGATTGGTAATCAGTTGTGACCACAAACAATTTCCACATAAATAGTGCCTCTAAGTTTTAAACACATAAATGGCTGCATTATTTTCCCCTTTAAATGAATACTGACATTGAGAATAGTCAAGTTTCATGCTTTCTACATCTTGGTAAAGAAGAGTGATGTTGATTGTATAATCATTCATGTCAATTTAAACCTCAAAAGCTTTGGAAGGTTCAACCAATATGAGAGTTGGAGCAATGCAAACATGTTCCTTAATGATTAATAAACTTATGTTTTCAACCTTTTAAAAAATCAATAAATGGTGTAGTCAATGGCGAAAATTTAGGAATTACCTTTCACAACAAACGAACAAAACCAAGAAATGAAAGAAGGTCTCAAATAGTATGAGTAATATCCTAGAATCACACTTCTTTGTTTGAAAAGGATCAATTTAAACACCCTAGTCGCTAATTAAATGTCCTAAGTAGTTGGATCTTTTGAACTCAATCACATTTCAACATTCTCATGTAGAAATCTTGGTCTCAGAATGCAGGGATTAAAAAATGAACATGAGAGCGCAATGTTCATTCAAAGTATTGTTATAAATGAGAATATCACCTGAGAAAATGGTGACAACATGACCAAGTTAACCTAGAAAAGTGTCATTCATTTATTGTTGAAAAGTTGTTGTAGCACTAGTGATGATGCCAAATGGCATTATTAAAAATTCACAATGGCCACAATGCGTACTAAATGTGGGTTTAGGAATTTCATTCTTAGTAATATTTATTTGATGGTAGCCACTTCATAGTTCAATGTTGGTAAAGAATCGAGCAATATTGTCATGTTGCCAATGGCACACGATGTGAATTCATCTTCAAATGACAGATTTTCTCTATTTTAAAATACTACTCCACAATATCTGAAGAGGTTTTAAACTTGTGACCACTACTATAACAATATATGCGCCTAACACGATATTAGCTACTTAATATTATCTAATATCAAAACAAAAAGCTATTATAAATATAATATGCACAAAACCATGGTTTTTGCACATGAATGACCCATGCAAGTTTTCCATACGTAGAAACTATGGAAAGTACATTGAATTTATTAAAGATTCCATTAGAGGAGAGACACCATATAAATGTGTGGTTTGAATGTAATAGGGGAGATAAATTTGAAAAGGATTTTCTTTTTTCTATCATCAATCATGTCTTTGGTGAATCTATGTGAGAGATTTCCAGTTCTCCAATGACTTGGGCCCACCTAGTGGATAGAGCCCCTCCACTTGTCCGCGTACATGACACAATGATCACGACATCGTGCAAATTATCAAAGCAGATGGTGATGGATACAAATTTTTTATAATCACTTTATTCAAAGGTCAATAACTAACACATGTTTGTTTTGTTCCCTCTTTTGTCATAACTAAAATAACTGTGACCGATACTTACCGAACATTTAATCTGACGAATGTGACCTATCCTTAAATAATCCACAAGTAGTGTTGCCATCTCATCCTGTTCAAGCTTACTTAGTCAATATGGTGGAATTCTCATAGAAACAAAAACTAGTATAAAATCTATTTTATGGTCCATGTTGTGCATAGGTGGTAGTTCCTAAGGAAAAACATCGTTGAGATCGTTAATGTTTGAATCATGTACTCTTTGTTTATGAAATGCATTTGATTCACATTAACATTATAATGATAATATTGAAGCACAAGACTCATTAATAATTGAAAGAACATAAATATACTCATATGGAAGAGACGAGTGATTTTGAAGGATTTATTGTACATTGAATAAAGTGCGTAACACTAAATAGTGTGAACGTGATCAGATGGTTAATCAAATTGATGCACGATTTTGTATTATAAACCAAGGATAAACCAATCAACGGATCTTAGTTTCATCAAATTAAAGTTAAGCTTTTCTACATAGAAACCTATGCAAATAAGCAATTTCACTTATCTCATGATAGTTAAAATCATTGTTTTCTACACTAGAAGATAAGAGTGTGAGGTTAATCGAGAATGTAAAGAAGGGAGGATTACTTTTAATTTTAGGGATTGAGATGACCCTTTGAGGCCAAGTGTGAACTTCCTTGGGAGTTGTGAGTATAGTTACTATAAATATGAAGCTTAGATATCTGCATTTGACACATTATTTAACCACATCGATATTATGATATTATGGTGATGATGAGATAATTGTGGCGAGTCCATGCCAATACTAGGTATGACTCGAATTCATAATGGTGGTATGGACGCCACTCAAGGCTCGGGGATCAACACCCTTCTCTCTCTCTCTCTCTCTCTCTCATCTTGTCCATTTCCTTATTTCTTTGAAGTGTAACTACGAGTATGTGAGCATAAATGTTCAAATGTTTGTTGTATCTTTTTGTTTATGTGCATGCATGTCTTCGACTTTAAGTATTTACAAAGTCATTATAATGTGAAAATACTTTATTTGTATATAGGTATGAGTGTGTAAGTTTAAGGGTTTTGAAGCGCTATACATGTGTGCAGGTGTATATGTATTGTTTAGACATAGGTGTGTATTTGTAAGTGTTTGTGTTTTTATCTCACATGTGTGTTATGAATGTGTTTAAGTGTATGGATAGGTCTAGTTTGGTGAGGAAAATGGATAGACTTGGAGATGGCTTCAAACATATATTTTAAACTTTTCTTGGAAGGGAAGGATATTCTGTGGATTGTGAAATTTCCTTCCTTTTCCCCGTGGCACACAATATAGGGAGTGAATGAATGTGAAACCTAGGCTCGAGGGACTGAGCCTACTTTCGGGGCTGAAATTGTGGCTTAGCACAACAAGGACTACTACACATGTGGATTGTCATGCATTTTTCGTCCTCTATTCCTCTTCCCCTTTCATTCTCTTCTTCTTTGTTGCTTGTTCGAGAGCAACAAAGAGGCACTTGTCTTATGTTGGGAGGTTCTCGCAAGGAGGTGGGTGAGAGGAGGGATAACCTATTCCCCTTCTTTTCCCTTGCACGGGGATTTCCACGAAGGGGCTCTTTGTGGAAAAGTCCATGTGGCCTTTTATCCCATGGGTAAACATATATGCAATTAGTTGATTTGGTAAAGACTTTCAAGTAATTTGAATTACTCAAAGGTTTTTCACTCCCTTAAAATTTTAATCTCGAGAAGTTTTGTTCTTGTAGAGCACGAGCATTGGGTTTCTCGGAATCTGGTTTGCGGGTTCAACGCCCTTCATTCGTCATATTCTTTTCTTCATAACATTTTGTTCAAGATTACGATTTGTGATTCCAATTTTTGCTCGATCCTTATGCAACTCACTAAACTATGGTGTATTGATCACCTCAATGTGGAGATAAAAAATACACCTCTCGCCAAAATAAAGCAAATTTGTGTGGAAGTTAGCATTCAATGATTAGATTTTCTTATCGGAAGTATTGTGGCAATCCATGTTTGATCATGAATCTCAAAGAATAAATTAAAATCTTTCTTTCAATACATAAAACTCAATATGTAAGGGAAATGCTCCCAACAATCAACAATAATCTCTCAAAGGCTTGATGACATGATACAATTAAGTTCTTTACAACAATTAACAGTGTGACATGGCGTAGGAGAGGGAAAGATTAACGAAAGAAAAATATGGAAGAGCATTCTTGAATCTGTAATTGATTACACATCACCTTGGTCGACGAAGCTCTTTTCCTGACAATGAGCTCTTTTCCTCCTCGACAAACATTTAAACCTTCCTAAATTAGTGGCATGCTTATATCTTGTGCATTATAGAACACCTTTCCTCTTCAATTGCCCCTAGTGAGATTTCACCTAATTGTTTAAGTGGTTAGCTCTTGCTTGATTCTCGACCCTCTATCTCCTTCCAATTATGTCTTCAACCATAACCTTAACATATCATAAACACGACACTTAGGCATTTTTCTCCCTCCACACATGCCACATTACGATACTATCCTATCTAACCAGTCTCAATGTTGCCTAAACTTCCATTTGTAAAGATTTAGTACACACCATGTATAGAGAAGGATGCGATCGTATCAAATTCAACACAACTACTAAGCTATGATGAAATGATGAACTGCCAGAGACGCTTGAAACTTCATAGTTCTTTTGGAATTCACCACATTCCACTAATTTGTCTTAAATTTCAAAGTTTCCTAGTTTGATATTTGTCTTTTGAATAAAGAATGCCACCATTCTTATCCAAGATTGTAGACCTTGAAACATACATTTATACAAAAAACCTTCCATGCCACCATATGACCATACCAATCCAGTAAGCCCTAGTAGATAAGCCCATACCAATCCAATAAGCCCCGCTAAATAAGCCCATAATCACGCAGGATGCATTGTGGTGCTTCAATAAACTCCCAACTTCTTAGAGATCGAGCCTCAACTATATCTGCCGCCTCTTTGACCCTTAAACCAAGCAATCAATTAAATGGAGAGTGAAATCTCTTCTTTTCTAGGCCAACATAATAACCACGAAGACACAAGTAACTCTTTCTCTCTATATTGCCAGTGGCTTGGTGGTTTACACTATCAGTGGCTTGGTGGTTTACACTATAGCATCAAAAAGTCATGAAATAGTGATATAATTGAGAGAACCCGAGTTTGATTCTCGCCATGGGCTAGGCCCCGTCTCATAGAGCAAAAATGTCAAACTCGCCATGAGCTATAGGCCAAAGAGCAAAAGCAAGACAAAAGACTTCACATCACATGTTCAAAACTACTTGATACTTGACCATTCAAAACTGAAACAGTCTACTTGACTAATGCATCATCTATATGTATTTATACCGAAAAAGACTGCAAAAATCACTGTCACTGTAGTAGATAGACACAGCTGATCATGAGAGAAACATGCATGCACACAGGAAATATATTAAGGATGGGAAGGAGAAGAAGAAGCAGCAGCAGAAGATTTCAGATTAGAGCATGGCTACTTCAGTTTTCCCAGGTACCTCCACATCTCCTCTGTTCTTTCTATTCCTCATTGTTTCATGCCCATTCCTGTGCACATTGTCCATAGATGAGGAAGAAACCATAGACAAAGAAGCTCTACTGAGCTTCAAAGCCAGCATCAATGGTGACCCACTTCGTGTGTTAAGCTCATGGAGCTCTTCACCTCATTCCTTCCCTTGCAACAGCAGTTGGGCAGGGGTCACTTGCAACCAGAATGGAACCAGCAGAGTGACCTCACTAGACCTCAGAC
Source organism: Azolla caroliniana (assembly GCF_043228905.1). NCBI lineage: Eukaryota > Viridiplantae > Streptophyta > Polypodiopsida > Salviniales > Salviniaceae > Azolla > Azolla caroliniana. The sequence continues at coordinate 17,756,400 of NW_028230452.1, forward strand.
AAAGCAACCTTACAGGAACTATATCCCCTTACCTCTCCAACCTCACCTTCCTAACATACCTTAACCTCTCCATCAATGGCCTCACTGGCTCCATACCTGAACAGTTAGGTCAATTGTCATCACTAACCCATCTAGATTTCAAAGAGAATTTGCTATCTGGGCTCATACCTGCTTCTATTGGCAATTGTACATCCCTTGTCTGGCTTGACTTAAGCAAGAATAGCGATGTGGTCGGGTCAATCCCGCCTTCCGTCGGCAGTCTCACTGCCCTTGAAATGCTTCAACTCCACACCCTGCCAAATTTGACGGGTACCATACCCCCCGAGCTTGGAAACCTTACCAATTTACGATATATGTATTTGGGTCAAAATGACTTGATTGGAAGCGTACCTCCTGAGCTAGGTAAGCTCACTAAGCTCCTTGAACTTTACCTCATGATCAACAACCTCGACGGGGTGATCCCAGCAGAACTCGGACGCCTTCATAGCCTTGAGACGTTGAATATATTTCAAAACGATCTCAATGGAAGCCTCCCCAGGGAGATTGGAAACCTCACTAACCTCCAATACCTATATGTTCAGCAGAACAATCTTTCTGGAGAGTTGCCCCGGGAGATCGGAGACATGAGATGCTTGGAAGTACTGCAACTCTACTACAATAGTTTTACTGGTGAAGTGCCCATTGAGATAACTAAGCTTCGGAACTTGAGTCTCTTGGTTCTCCGTAACAATGGGTTCAGTGGCAACATTCTGGCGGACCTAGGAAATATGACTACTTTAACTCAGATGTACCTTGGTTACAACCAATTCACAGGATTCCTACCCCCAGAATTAGGGAATCTTGTAAACCTGGTATACTTTGATGCTAATTCAAACTTACTTAAAGGGCCCATCCCTTCCACATTAGGGAGACTCACAAAGCTAGTTTATCTGGACTTGTCCATCAACAATTTCTCAGGTGGTATACCGGTTGAGTTAACCAATTGTGTAGAATTACAATGGCTCAAACTTTCCAATAACTCTTTGAGTGGGGAGTTTCCAAATCAATTCACCTCTCTGGGCCAGTTACACTCATTATCACTTGCAAACAACAGCTTTAATGGAAGCCTTCCTGCCTCCTTTGTGAATGAGAGCAGTTTGGTGGTACTAGATTTTTCACGTAATCGGTTTGGTGGGTCTCTGCCTGACAGTTGGGGTCAACTGAAGAATCTAAGGGTTTTAAGTGTTGGTTATAACAACTTAGAGGGTGTTCTTCCCTTATGGGTCTGGAATTTGAATCAGTTGCAGATATTGGCGCTGTCAAACAACCGACTCTCAGGTACGATACCGGCTGACATACACAACTTGGAGGGTTTTAAGAAGAATGAAAGTAAAATCAATTTGGACAGAACTTTGTGGAGTGATTATGTGACTGTTGATGCAAAGGGTACACAATTAGACTTCACATATATTTTAGATGTTATCATATCTTTGGATTTGTCGGGGAATAAGCTGTCTGGTATCATACCTATTGAGATTGGTTCATTGACCGGATTGTTCAGCCTAAATCTTTCGAGAAATCTTCTAACAGGCCCAATCCCAAATAGTCTCGGAAATGTTCTGACACTTGAATCATTGGATCTTTCGAACAATCAGCTTAGTGGTGCAATACCTACCCAACTAACAGCTTTGACATCACTAACATCCCTGAATCTATCAAACAATCAGTTATCAGGGGCAATCCCAACAGGTATGTTCTATTTGTATAACAGATTTGCTTCCATTTATCAATATCTTAGCTTTGACTCGTTATATCAATTTCAACTCTTGGGTTGTGGAAAGTGAATGTTAGCATTGGGTTGTGGAAAATGATTTTGTGAAGCCAGGGTTTTTGGTAAATAGACAGCAAGAATATCAAGATGACTTTTTAGAATCCATGTAACATTTAAATAAAACTTGAGATTTGAGACTATTTCTATCCCTAAATCTTCATGTTTTAACGTTTTATTTAGGTATTTTTGATGCATATGGTTTCTTATGCATGTTTAAAATTTGTTTCCTTTTACAGGAAATCAGTTTGGCAGCTTTCCGAATGATTCATATCTCGGAAATGCCTATCTCTGTGGGCATCCACTTACGTTAAGTTGTCCAAACGAAGTGTCTGAATCTGTAGCTTATGAGCATGACACTTCCAAAACCAAAATCATAATCATTTGTGTAGTTGTGGTTTTTATTTGTGCAATAATTGCTATACTCACGTTTTTAATTGCTGCTAAAAAGTCGAGGAAAACTAAAGTTGTAATGTTCGACCCAAGGATCAAACTCTCTGCTCAAGAGATTTCTCGTGCAACAAACAAATATAATGATGCTAACATTGTTGGTAGAGGTGGCTCAAGCACAGTCTACAAAGGTGTTTTAAGTAGTGGAATGATGGTTGCTGTCAAGAAACTGAATCTCCACAACAGTCCAGAGGTTGAAAAATGTTTTGTATTGGAGTCAACTACATTGGGTCAAATTCGCCATCGAAATCTCGTGAAAATATTCGGTACCTTATCATCTGCAAATTCAAAATGCTTGATTCTGGATTACATACCAAATGGGAACCTAGATTTGCATCTACACACACATACATCCAACTTAAGTTGGGATCAACGATTTAATATTGCTCTTGGAGTGGCACAAGGATTGGTTTATCTGCATGAGGAAACAGGATTCAGCCAGGTTCTCCACTGTGACCTCAAGCCGAGCAATATTCTTCTGGATGAGGATTTCGAGGCACATATCAGTGACTTTGGTATTGCACGGATGACAAGCTCTGAAATTGAATTTGCGGTTTCTATGTCGGGCATGCAAGGTTCGATTGGATATGTGGCACCAGGTATCCAGTCCGCGATATTGTTTGCTTTGGGTTTGTTCTTATTTATGTGTATGTGTGTGAGAGAGAAACGAAGTGAAATTATGCGACTTAAGAAGACCAAAATAATGCAAAAAATAATAATAAATGGAGAGTTAGAAAAGAGGATTGAAGTAGAATGCATAAGTGTAGAAACTTCAATCTAGTGGAAGGGTAGAGATAAAGAAGGTCCTAAAGAAAGATTTTTCCTGTTTATTAAAGGTTTGGTAAATCATAACCACTGGATAATACAAATAATGTACAATGATATAAAAACCGTGGATACAACGTATGCAAAAGAAACAAATAAACAGAGGGGAGGTAGAATGTTAGTGTGTCACCTCATGAATTCTCTAATACCCATCTACGAGGTAAGGTTGTCTAATGCTATGAGGTTAGTGTAAACTATATTAATCAACTAAAAATTATCAATTGAACAGAATGAGCAAAGGGGGTTTTATATACAAGTCCTCAAAGGACTACCACACTAAATGTGGTTGGTGTAGTCTACTCATAGACATCTACTCGAGTACAATTCTATCATAAGCATATCTAATATTCTTTGACCACATTTACACATTTATCACAATCTAGTTCTTCGTGTAACTAGATCATTCACACAAATTACAATCAAGTGCGCTCACGCATATTTTTACACATTGTGCTTTTCTTCATAAGAAAACGTTGACACGAGTTGATTCTCAACAGTAAGGTGGCCGTCTAAGAAGTCTTATCATCTGCCTTTATACAGATGTCTAATAGGAACAACCCCAAAGCTATACCCGATAGTAGAAGTCCATGCATGACTCAAGAGAATGGTCCAGATGGGCATAGCAACATGAAGTATTGCCCTCACATCCCCAACATTCTAGTGGACTGCAGAGCAGATTAGCATAAATGTCTAGAAGATCCCACATTTCCATGTACTTTTGAAGAAAGGAAACTTACCTGACCAAAGCCTGTATGTGCATCACTGGTGCCTGTATGACCTTTGGTTTCCCATGGTTCACCAGAGTGCACTGTCTTGTGCAATAGGATCTAGAGCTATCTAGCTCATATATTATGCCTAGTCCTTTCTGATAAAAATGTCATGCTCGAGGAACTCCCAAATCCTGGAACCTGCTAATCAAATCTTCGCTGTAGGCTCTCTGCAGAGATCTATAAAGCAACACTAAATCCCTCTGGTGTCAAAGATAGTTCTTAGTAGTGCCATGTGGTACTATAAGGTTTGGATTCTCTATAGTTTTTGAAGCTTGAATAATAAGCCTTTGTCAATAAGTGTCTTGGAATTAATTTTGATGGCTCGCTATATGACTTGCTTTGCTTTGATTAATTGGCAGAATATGCATATGGCGAGAGATTGACGGACAAGGTGGATGTGTATAGCTATGGCGTCGTGGTATTAGAGATGATTACCACGCAGCGTCCGACTAGCAACATTTTCATGGACGGAAAAAGCCTACCCAAATGGGCGCAATCTGCATTACATGGGAATTGGATGGACGTGATTGATCCATACCTCGAGAAGGAAATCCAAGATGGATTAGTAGACCACGAGACCATACACAACGTATTGGCTTTGGCATTGGCTTGTGCCAAGGAATCTCCGAAAGATCGGCCAACAATGTTGGCTGTACTAGAGACATTAGTTCTTTTGAAGCAAGGAAAGGTAATTGAAGTCCAAATGGATACCAATTCAGATGCTACCAGTGAATTGGGTTTATTGGACTCTGGGAATACCTCCGATTCGTCTTTGTGAGTATGAGAAATAGGGCATTTGGCACTCTTATGTAAAGAAAATAATTTTAGGAGTCGTTTGTCGATGCCACTTCAAGCCATCAATTGTAATTTTCATGCTCCAGCCTCCAACTTAGCTTCCAACTTAGTTGTTGTATCATGCTCTATCTTAGTTACTCTTAGGCACTCCATGATATTATAACCTGTGTTTCTTTCACTAGCTCTATGTCATTTGGATTCAATGCGCTTGCCTTATCCGACACAATGTCCAGGGAGAACAACATAGCTTCTCCATGTTATAAATATGTGTACCAACATTTTATCTTATATTGTATTGTATTCTTTTTACTAAGAAAATAAATAACATCACCTATGACTGTGAGCAAGTAACAACTCTCAAAAAATATCAATTCCTTTTGTGTGCTAGAGTAAATTCCCTATGTTATATTCTTTCTCTTCCCCATTCTTTTTTATATTATATTTACTAGAAGACAAAAATATTTGGTTTTCTCTGGTTAGTATTAGAATATAAAAAGTGCAAGTAACTTTGTAAACCTCCAAACATCCATTTACCACTTGCAAGCATGCCACATGTAAGTATGGTACTTAGCAAGCATGTCACCTGAATTATGGTCATAATGAGATGATGATAATCTAGGAAAAATCAAAATATGGAGGCACGATAACATTTGGTTAATGAGAGTAGTAGTGGTGAGGAACAAGTTATGCTATCATGAGTGGTGGTCACCTAATAATACACATTCCAAAATATAATCTTCATGAAAGCATTGGGGACCAACAAGCTTCGGCAATTTTTTATTGGGCTTGGCCTTTCGACCAATGACTTGCTACGCATGAGGGGGAGTGATAGCCAACCTGATAGCTGACTCGGTTGTGAAATAGTTGAGCTTCAAGGGGCGTGTTGAGAATCAAACTCAACCTAAGTCTAGTGTGTGAAACTGAACACACGTTATTTAGAGAATGTATGAACACTCAAAGGTCAAAGGTCACCACTATTCCCCAAGTTGCTAGAGAGAGTGGATGTTTTAATGAGAGAATGTAGAGAGAGGGTGACTTGATATAAAGCATCCTCCTTCCTTTGTAAAATGTTGGTTTCTAGTTTATTTTCTTACTCCGTTTTAATATACATTTGAATCTTTTTATCTTCTATCTATCTTGTTCTCTTCTCTCTCTCTCTCTCTCTCTCTCTCTCTCTCTCACACACACACACACACACACATCTAATCTATTTTGCCTATCATAATAATTCAGCTTAATTATTTACATGATGTAATATCGGCATCCTTCGATCGTAGGCGTTTGTGATAGCCCCCATACATCTGAGTGGATAATTTCAAGGAGGCCTTTACTTTATAATATGAGAAAGAAAGAAAGAAATATTAACGTCTTATAAGGCCAAAATTGGCCCATGAGACAAATGGTTTTCAACAAAAATGGGGTATTTACCCATTTATCAAAAGAGAAAATAAAAACAAAATAGAGCTTAAGCTAAATGGTTCTAGTAAAAAAACATGTTCTATAAGGAAATGACTTTATACTAGGCCTAGTTTCATTTCCATCCAAGTCTCTCGAAAAGAAGCGGGTGGTCAAAGGGTTTTGATGTGGATGTGGCATGTGGTACCAATGTAAGAGGTACCCCCCAACCATAGCTTTTAGGCAGCGTAGCTCATGTTCCCTTATCTTCTTAACCATTTCTACTACGCGTCGAGTTGCTTTGAAGCCCAACATTCAGGGGCGTTTGGTTGTTCTTTGCATTTCCGCTTCATCAAGGAGAGGCCGAGTGGCATAGGTGTGTCCACACTTAGTGTCTCCCCTTGTTCCTGAAAAATTACATTAGTTTCATGTCGGTGGATATTAAAAGGGTTATCGTTAACACTTTGTAATTTATTCTCCCTATGTTGTTTTAGCTCTAAGATATACCTACCCAGTCTCTTTATATCCGGGGTATCTAATAGCTTGGAGAGGGTGGGAGAGGGTCCTAGTATGTCTTGGTATTTCACCCTTATCTCAGCATAAGTTGGACACTTACATGTAAACTGATGTTCATCCTCTATCTCTATGTGACATAACCTATATAGCCTTTCCTCTTTAGGGACTTTATTAGCATGACCATTCTCAATCTCAAGTTGGTGAGATGATATCCTAAGTTGTCCAATGGCCACCCTTAGTGCGTTTGATAAGAATGTATCTAGATATTTTGGTCGTGTAATAAAACCTAACTTAGAGAAGTGCAAGAAGTGTTCCTTATAGTACAACATTTTAGATGGGAGTGGCTCTCGTGGGGTGCTCCATTTATATCGGGTGTAAATTTTCCATATTTGTCGGCGTATTACTTGATTGCGGTTTTCATGAGAGATTAAAGTTTGATCAACCCCCTGGTTGTACTTAAGGGGAGGTAGGTTATTAATTTCTATGCCATTTGCAAGTAACCAACTCACTACAACGCTATACCAAGAGCTAGTGTCTCCGGACACATATAGGGATCGGGATGTGTCAAAGGCTTGACGGGATATCCGGTGAGAACCGGGTGATGTAAGACCGGTAAGAACCTCTCACCCGATAAAGGGACATATATGTAAATATGTTCCAGAGAGCCCACTAGGGCTATATTTTTGTAAATAGCCCGAAAGTCATATTAGTATAAATATGACCTAGGGCAAACTCTTGGTGTGTGAGTATCATAGTTGTTGTCATTATCGTTTTATAGAGTTATTGGTGTAACTGTTGTACAGAGCGTAGCAGAGAGAGAGCGAGAGAGAGAGAGAGAGAGAGAGAGAGAGAGAGAGAGAGAGAGAGAGAGAGAGAGAGAGAGAGAGTCTATGTTGTAACCGCCGCTAGGCAAAGAGAGTGAGCACGAGGTCGTTGCCTCTGTGCCTCCTGTTGTATTCTTTGATAAAGTGATAGTTTGGAGTCTGTGGGCTCCCATGGTTTTTCCCTCTCAGGGTTTTCCATGTTAACATCCTGTGCATTCTCTTTTTGTTGGTGTACTTACTTCCATTTCCCATTTCTTCTGCGTTTGATTATCATTAAGTGATCTAAGCTTCGGTTGTGGCTGAAGATTATTCCACATATTCTTGTCACCTACCTAGTCTCTTTATATCTGGGGTATCTAATAGCTTGGAGAGGGTGGGAGAGGGTCCTAGTATGTCTTGGTATTTCGCCCTTATCTCGGCATAAGTTGGACACTTACATGTAAACTGATGTTCATCCTCTATCTCTATGTTACATAACCTAAATAGCCTTTCCTCTCTAGGGACTCTATTAGCATGACTATTCTCAATCTCAAGTTGGTGCGATGATATCCTAAGTTGTCCAATGGCCACCCTTAGTGCGTTTGATAAGAATGTATCTAGATATTTTGGTCGTGGAATAAAACCTAACTTAGAGAAGTGCAAGAAGTGTTCCTTATAGTACAACATTTTAGATGGGAGTGGCTCTCATGGGGTGATCCATTTATATCGGGTGTAAAATTTCCATATTTCTTGGCGTATTACTTGATTGCGGTTTTCATGAGAGATTAAAGTTTGATCAATCCCCTGGTTGTACTTAAGGGGAGGTAGGTTATTAATTTCTATGCCATTTGCAAGTAACCAACTCACTACAACGCTATACCAAGAGCTAGTGTCTCCGGACACATATAGGGATCGGGATCGAGATCGAGAGAGAGAGATAGTGAGGACGACAGAGAGAGAGAGAGAGTTGATAATAACAGATGATATATTATAGGAAGAGTAAGTACAAGATGACTATTCATGAGGCTTAAGACTGGCGTTGAACCAATTTGGTTCAACATAATGCCTAGTGCCTTCTTTTATAGTGTTCTAAGGAGTAATCCTTAAGCTTCTAGAATGTTCCAGAGAAATCTGGAATATACATTAATTTCCTATAATAAAACTTAAATGAAAATAATATCCTACGTATTACAATAGATTGTATAATAGTCAAGAGCTCGACCGATATAACATAAGGTCATGGGTTCGAGTCTTGCCATATCATGACACTATCTCCCCCTTAAGACGACGAGTGGAACGAGTTGGCGCTGATTGCGGACCGGGTTTATCCGGATACTTTCGGTGGAACTCATCAAGAAGATCCTGAGCATTGGTGACATGCTCGACGGGTTCCCAAGTACGTTCGCTCGGACTATAGCCGAGCCAATCGACCAAACAAAAAAGTTTGTTGCGAACAAGTTTGGAATCGAGTACGGCAACAACTTCATACTCCAGGCTGGCTTCCAACTCAAGCAGGGGCGGCGGTGGTGTAACACAATCGGGAATAGTGTTTGCTTTATAAGGTTCAAGAAGAGAGCTATGGAAAACCGGATGTATCTGAAGATGCGGAGGGAGATCAAGGCAGAACGTGCCATCATTAACCTTACTAGTAATACGGAAAGGACCGAGTCGTCGATAATCCAACTTGTCGCACGATCGAGTGGTCTTGATGTGACGACATAAGAGCCATATGCGATCTCCGATGGCAAAAGAGGAGGGTGTTACCGACTTGGAACACGGTCTACGGTCAGTCCTTCGACCTAGACGTCCAAGTGACCGTGTGACAACGAATGGTAGCGTCTGTGTGTAATACTTAGTGGGATATTCCCCGTACCCTAGCAGCATATAAGGGAGACGGCTACAACCGAGCTCCTTTGACAGTGGGCCAGCGCACACACTGTTACTTACTCCTACGCTCTCAAGTGTTACAGACACACAGTAGATTAGCCGTAGCTACACACAGATATCAGAGAAGATAGAACTCTATTGCGATATGCCTCTTACATTCAAAATTACACGCTACCTCTATCAGAGGTTTTTTTCCCTTTATATACGCAGGGTCTTTTAGCCGTTCACGCTTACCGTGTGAACCGTTACATGCATTACAATATTATACTATTCCGTTTTCCTGCGCTCTTGTCCGTCGGTTACTATTCCGGCGGACAACAGAGGGAAGCCGATAATGATCTACATAAGTCTTCTGTGTTTGTTGAGCATGACAAAGATGAGTAGAGAGATCCATCTGGATCTTGCGCGGCCCAATCAACCGTTTTTGTTTGCTGACGTGTCGTGACTTGCTGCACTTCTGCCGTAATCGTATTGACGGCGGGCATTGTGTGGCATAATGGGCATTGTGTGGCATAATGTCCGGGCTGTTGACAAACAAAACAATGGATGCTAGATTCGCCCTTCTTGGCCCCGTCTGGTGTGTGCCGACCCCACGGTGCGACTTGCTCATGACGGTCCGGCTTCGTTTGTCGGAGTGTACGTGGTGGTTGCTGTTGGTCCCGGCGTGGTTCTTGGTGCCGGTCATTGTCCGAGCTTTCGTCATATCGCCGGTGGTCCTGATATTGCCGTTGCTTTCCACGAGGTCTATTGAAGCCGCCACGTTTGTTTGTCGGCCAGTGATTCTGATAGCGCCGACCCCCTTTAGCATATCTGGGGGGACCACGGTAGTCCTCATCCTCTGGCTCGTCTTCCTCGGAATTGTTGTGATTCCGATGATTCCGGTAGTGCCGATCCTCACGTGGGTTGCGATCCATAGACCGTGGTCGGTCTTCTTGCCTCCTTTGTTCAGTACGGCGTGGGGGACGTTGTGTGTCCATGCTGCGTACTATGGGAGCTGCTCTGTTTAGCATATTGTATTCGCACTGCTCAACTGTGTGAGCCTTCGAGTGACAGATTGGGCAGTGGATTCGCATGTTGCACTCCACTGTGGAATGCCCCGAATGCAAGCAAATCGTGCACTGGATTGCTTGACGAAAATGTCGTTCCTCGTCCTGAGGTAACGCTTGTGGTAATGAGGACATAGAAAACCTTTCCTCTTCGTCGTCCAACTCAAGTTGTAACGCTCGTTCGATGACCATATTGGTCGTTTCCCCTTTCACGCTATTGTTGTTGAGCATGGTCTGTATAGGTCGGCGTAATGCCGCCAAAAATGTCGTCGGAGCCTCATCCTCCACGGGGCCCCGTTCTAGTTTCCGCCATAAATTTTGGAAACGTAAGATAAAATCCGCGATCGTCTCGGTCGGTAGCTGCTTAATTGTGTAGAATTGTCCGAGGATTTCGCGTTGTGGAACCCTCCGATGGAAGTACCACAAAAAGGCGGACTACAGTTGGTCGAATGTCGTGATTGCTGGCAGATCCATCTGTGAATGCCAAAACGCCGCTCGCCCATCCAATGTTAACCCGAACTCCATCATTTTGGACCATTGCGCTACTGCCTAAGAAAGGCTCTGCGCCATGTGGTTTGCATTCCAGACATTGAGGAACAAGCGAATGTGGGTTGCAGCGTCGGTTTCGCCGTTAAAGCGGGGATAGGCAAAGGCCAAGCTGGGGGCTACGGCGGGTAGGGAAAGACCACAGTGCTAGTGTGGTGAGCATGCTTACCATGTATCATCGCGGTATTTGGAGAGTGGGAAATTACCTTTGTGGTCCCGACAGGTAGTGCTGAGGTCGCTGAGGCGAGGCTTTTGCTGTGCGCGTTCCTCTGCCTGGCGTGTGATGGACCTTGTGATTCGCTGGTCTGGTCGTGTTAGTTCCTTAGTGCGTTAGCGGCTAAATATCCATTTGTCGTTGTTCGTCTGTGAGAAAACACAGATCACCAGGTGTGCCAAAAGTGTTACCGACTAGGAACACGGTCTACGGTCAGTCCTTCGACCTAGACCTCCAAGTGACTGTGTGACAACGAATGGTAGCGTCTATGTGTAAGACTTAGTGGGATATTCCCCGTACCCTAGCAACCTATAAGGGAGACGGCTACATTTGAGCTCCTTTGATAGTGGGTTAGCGCACACACCATTACTTACTCCTACGCTCTCAAGTGTTACAGACACACAATAGATTAGCCGTAGCTACACGCATATATAAGAGAAGATAGAATTCTATTACGATACGCCTCTTACATTCAAAATTACATGCTACCTCTATCAGAGGTTTTTTGGCCTTTATATACGCAAGGTCTTTTAGCCGTTCACGCTTCCTGCGTGAACCGTTACATGTGTTACAATATTATACTATTCCGTTTTCCTTCGCTCTTGTCCGTCGATTACTATTCCGACGGACAACACCTGGTACGCCTGGGGACAGTGCCATGGCACGTCGGACCCATCCCTTTAATCTTGTTCCAAAATGGCCCTGATGTTTGGCTCTGCTACGGTGTCCGTGTCCGGGGACAGCGTAGGACCTATAAGTGCATCGTGGTGTGGTTCCCCTGCTTGTTTAGGAGGGCTTCTCATGGTGTCACGATCGTCTTGTGTGGGTGGTCCGGGTTCTGTAGGCTCTTCTTGGGCTAGGGGGTTTGGCTCAGCCGTCGGCGGGCTTGTGGTCGGTTGCAGCTCCATTTCGTCCGTCTCTTCCTCCGTGATGTCGGTCGTCGTTGTACGCTCTAGGGAGTGGGGTTGCGGTTCCTCTTGGTCCGCAACGTTCTCCGTGCGGTCGGCCGATAGCGTATGCGTCGGTAGATGGGGTTCCTCTTGGGCAGTGGTTTCGCTGTGCGAGTTCTTCGGAATGTTGGTCCACTAGCGTAGGATAGTCCTGCGCTAGGTCCTCGCGTACTGCCGCAATGCTTTCCTCATTGAGTTTATAGAAGCCTCGGTCGTCTTTTCTCCGGTTCTCCCAGTCCGCTCGATACGTGTGCAATTCTGTCGCTTGTGCCGCCCATGCCATCCATCCTTTGTCTAGCGCCGTTTTCAATTGCGCCGTAAACCTCTCCCGATTCGTTTGTAGAAGGATACGCACGTTGTCTGTGATGACCTGGCAACGGTTGCGTGCATCTTCCAAAAACTTCTTGAGGTTTGCAATTTCTTGTTGAGTAACTGCTGCCGCTTCTTCATACCTGCTCTTCATACCCGCCCATAGTTGGGATTCCTTCGCATGTAGTTCTTCTAGTTTTCCCATTTCATTGTTGAGGTGGATTTCGAGCTGATGCCTTCTTTCTTGTTTGCCCACCAGCTGCTCGTTGAACCATGCCTTCTTTTTCTCCAGTAAGGCCCGGAGTCCCGCGATTGCCGCCTCCGATTTTTTTGCTTCCTCCCATAATTGGGCGTTTTCTTCTTCTGTTCGGGTATGCTGTGCTGTCTCCGCAGTGAGTTTCTCTTCAAGGGTTTTTACTGCTTTTCGGCCGTTTGCCCGGATGTCCTTTTCCCTGTCTGAGGACTGGCGAAGTTCAGTGTGGAGGCGGTCAATTTTTGATTCCACTAGTTGTACGACCTGTTTTTCTTTTGAGGCAATGGCGGTCTAAGCCTCAATCTCTTCCGTCAAGGCTTTGATGGCGTTGTTTGGTGGTGGAGCTACCCGTTGCGTCATAGTCGCGTTATTTTCCAACTCTGCGATGCATTCGTTGGCTTTTTGCAGTTCGGCTTGGGTCAGTTTAACCTTCTTCTAGACATTCTTATTTTTAATGGCCATCTCCTTGGCGCCCATGTTGACCTTTGCCAGTTCCCTATGAACTTCGACTAGGGCCGTGTTTAATGGGGGTAGTTCCATCCCCATTCGGCGTATACCGGTGTTCCTCCGTCTGTCGACTTCGGCTAACTGGTCCTCATCGTCGCTCTCCGCCGTTTGTGTTAAGGCTCGCTCGATCATCTGGCGCTCCGCGTGCTCCTTAGCCATTCGTTGTGAGACCTTTATCTGTTGCGTTGCCAAGAATTCCATGAGCTCAAAAGAGGTTCCGAACTATAATAGTGCGCTGAACTCATGGGCCGTGTCCGGGATATCCGGATATGCCAAGACCTCGCTTTCCTCCGTCAATACGGATTTCCCTCGTTGTGACTGGCCCGTAATGATTGGCCGTGGCTCCCGGATTATTTCGAAGGTGGTGTTGGGCTCCGTAGCTACAGAGTCGTCGCCTGCGGTCGTTATCTCCGCTGCCGCAAGTACGTCTTTAACTAATCCTCGCCCATCTTTCCGGTTTAGCCTCCGCCGTTTCAGCCTGGGGTTTTCCTGTCGAGGTTCGACGTCTGGCTCTAGTGCCGCGTCCTCGGAGCGCGCCGCCTGCTCTTCCGGCATTGTCCGTGTGTCCGACTGGGCGGGTTGGGGTTCATCCTCCCACTCTGTGGTGGCTAACTCCACTAACCTGTGCTTCGCGGATCGAGGCGGCGGCGTGGGCCTGCTAGGCTGTAGTGCCGACAGGCCTCGGGGTGGGAATAGTACCGTCAGGTACTGTTGTATGATAGGCCTGAGCTTCTTGCCTCCTTGATACGCGTGCAGGCCTTCCCTTAACGTCGGCCCCGTGATGACCCCCCAATCAACCGTACGCCCTTCAAAGGTATCAATAATGATACTTGCCTTCTGTTGTGGCATCCCATATGCGTTTACATGTACGCATCCGACCTCTACTATGAACTTGGCAACTTCGCGGAAAAAGGGATCCGGGATCTCCTTCGTTCTATATGCCTTGGCGGAGGATGAATATGGACAGAAATATCTTTGCAACGACTTCATAAGAGGGATTTCGAAATGTCTTTCCCCTAGTGATGACAGGTCCAACTTTTTCCGGATGGATGAGTTGGTGACCGTGTTGATGTTGAGCTTTCTGGTGATGTCTAATGCATCCAGGTGTGGAGGTGCCTCTACGACCTTGATGTACCCATCCAGTCGTTTCTCCACGAGCCATCGACGTAAGGCGGTAGAGATAAATATCGGCATAGTTAGAGTAGGCTCGTGGGGGGAAGATTGTTGGTTGCGGTGGGTTTGAGCTCTGTGATAGGATGGAGGAGAAGGTGAGGGAGGGGAGTAATGAGAGCGCTGAGAGTTAGGAGGTGGATTTCTGTATTGTGTAGAAGACCTTCTATTTCCTTCTTTTTGTGGCCTAGGGTTCATTGGGCGGTGAGCCATCGTGGTGCCGCGTCTTCTTGGTCTAGAAGTCTGTGCATGCATTCAGTCCCTTTTTAATAGTGTCGCTATCTTCTCTGTTTTTTTCTTTTTTTCTTTTTCGTAACAGTTACATACAAGCCTATTTTTACGCTATGCTACAAGTAGGGCCGTCCACTTACGCCGCAGGTTCTTCGGCTTTGTCCTGTCCGGTGGGGAATGGGTTAGGTGGCGTAGGTCCCAGATAAGGTTTAAGGCGAAACCCATTCACCTTTTGTCGTAAGACTTCCCCGGCCAACGTGCCCAGTTGGAACGTGCCTTGTTCCGCTCCTATTATCTAGTATGGGCTTGTCTAGCGGAATCGTAACTTTCCTGGCATATGGCCCATGCGGGTTTGGAAAACCAGTACTGCTCTACCGACCGCGAAATCCTTTTCCCTTGTGTTCTGATGTCGATCCACAAATGCTTTACGCCGTCGTTGTTCCTACTCCAACACAACCATGTTGTGTACGCGTTTTTCGCCGAGTTCGAGTCGTTGGTGGAGCCGTACTTCCTCCGACTTGTCTTCCGATAGTCGGTCCCGTACCTGAATCCCTAAACTAGGTATCTGAAACTCTACCGGCATAATGTCCTCCAGCCCAAACGCTAGTCGAAACGGTGTTGACTGTATGCTTGTTTTGTAGCTAGTTCTATACACCCATAACGCACTATGTAATTTGGTATCCCAGTCCGTTCTATTTTCATTGACGATTTTCTTTAATATGGTTTGCAATGTCTTGTTGGTGAACTTTGCCAACTCATTCGCCTGTGGATAATATGGCGTACTTTTCTTGTGGACTATGGTGTAATGATGTGTCAGTTCACGAACGACCGTATTGAGAAAGTGGCTCCCCTGATCACTGTTAAGCTCAATCGGACAACCGAACCGACACCAGATGTGTTCATAAAGGAATCTCGTTGTGACGGCCGTCGTATTCTCTCGTAGTGCCTTTGCTTCTACCCACTTGGTGCAATAATCCGTGATACCAATATGTATTTATTGCCCGTACGGGCCGCCACCGGTGTGAAGGGGCCCACAAAATCTAATCCCCACTTTTGGAAGGGATCTAACAGTAATACGGGTTGGTGTGGCATTCTTGCGCCCTCCGTGGGTAGGCCCATCCGTTGACACAAATCTCACTGTCTGCAATACTCGTATGCGTCCTTCTGTGCAATCGGCCACCATAGGCTTGCTTGCCATATTTTCCGGGCCATAACATCGCTCGCATAGTGTCCGCTTGTCGTGCCGCAGTGAGCCTCCCGTAAGACCGCTTCTTTCTCATCCTGGCGTACACCGTGTCGCCAAATGCCATCACTACCTTTGTGATATAAGATTCCTTCTACCAAGCAGAAGTTACGGCTCAGGACGGCTAATCGTTTCTTCTCGTCCGTACGTAATTGTGGTGGAGGCAGTCCCGTAGTGAAAAAGTATGTCATTTCCATGAGCCACCGGTCCGGAAAGGTCGTTTTCGTTCTTCTAGCTAGTGCTGCTACCTGCAGAATGTCTGCGTTCGGAACGTCGTTGTCGTCCTTCTGCGCCATTTCTCCATTATCGAGTCTGCTCAAAAAATTTGGCATTGTGTGTTGCATACCCGGGCGGTGTTGAATTACAAAATCGAATTCTTGAAGCAACAACATCCATCGCGCCAATTTCCCCGTCAGTGCTTGTTTCTCCACCAAATACAGCAGTGCCAAATGATCCACGTGGAATGTGAACTTCCTCCCTAGCAGATAATGCTGGAATTTATTGATGCTATAGATCATCCCCAATGCCTCACGCTCCACTGTTGATAATTTGCGACTAGCGTAGTACACTGGCCAGTACCAATTCGGTTCGGTGAGCTGCATTAGCGCACTTCCTATTGCTATGTCAGAGGCGCCTCCGAACACGTGGAATGGCTTCGCCCAAACTGGTGACTGTACGACGGTTGCCTGCGTGAGCATTATCTTGAGCGCATCATAGGCCTTGTCTTCCGTTGCAGTCCATTGGAAGGGAGTCTAATGCACGACGGCATGTAACGGCGTGGCGAAGTCCGCCAAGTATCGTATCATCCGACTATGCCATCGTATTTGTCCTAAAAACCGACAGAGTGATTTCGCGTTTGTCAGAGTTTTAGCTTGAGTAATCGTGGAGATTTTGTTCGAATCGACCGTTATCCCTTCCTTGTTGACTATATGGCCTAGGAGAGCTCCGTTGGTAACGCCGAAGGCACATTTTGCGGGATTCAGGCTTAAGCGTGCGGTGTGGCAACATTCCAGGCACAGTTGCAGATGCGTAAAATGGTCGGTTGTTTTCCCATATATCGCAAAATCGTCGAAAAAAACTTGCATGAATGCCTAAATATATTCCCCAAAGATCTTCGTGATTGTCCGTTGAAATGTCGCCGGCGCCATCTTTAGCTCGAACATCGTGAGGACTACCACATAGACTCCCCAGTCCGTGACAAATGCTGTCTTCTCTTGGTCATCGGGATGCATGCGTACCTGGTTGTATCCACTGAAGCCATCTAAAAAACTATACATGTCATGCCCTGCGACGGTGTCCAGTACGTTATCGGTGAATGGTAAAGGGAATGCGTCCGTAATGGTTACGTCGTTTAATTTTCGGTAATCCATGCATACTCGTACTTGTTTAATTGGCCGTATGAATCCCACCTTTAGAAGTTTGTCAATTTCTTCTTTTACGCGGGTCGCGTAGTTCGGGTTCATGCGGTAGCGACGCTGCTGGACCAGTTTTGCGTCGGTTGCTAAATTAATCTTATATTGATAGAACTTCGGATCTAACCCCTTCATGTCCTCGTGAACCCAGGCGAACACATCTTTATATTTCTTGAGTAGTTCGATCATCGCGTCTCTCTGGTTCGGCCTTAATTCTTTTGTGATGGAGAGGAAACGGGGTTCTGACGCCGTACCCACGTTTACTTCTTCCAAGGCTGACGTAGTGACTCGTCGTGAAATTTCCATTTCCCTCTCGAATGTTGCCCGTGCTTTGCTTAGTTCTAATATTCACTCTGGGTTTGGTTCGTAAGCCTCATCGTGGAGAGTAGTGGTCGTGGCATATTCTGTCGCGGTTGCGATGACGTTGATTTCGAATAGCGGAATAATCCGAGGGTTCTCGTCTAGGTATGCCTCTAATTCTGTATCATCCACCCCAGCCAACATATTTATATCTTCCGCGTATAATGGTGTTATACCCTTGGATTGTGTCGCCCTTTCCTCCGTTGGTACGCGAACCTTGGTGCGTCCATGTCCAAAACTGATACACCTATGTTGCCAGCTCTGCTTGATATTCGTTGCACGAAGCCACGGTTTGCTCAGCAGCACAGGGTACACCCCTGGGGCGTCCAGGGCGAGGACTATCGCCGAGATGTCGAAGTGATGTCCTCCCACAATAATGCCTACCTTGCGTATTAACCCCAATGGTCGTACTGAGCGGGTATCTGCCATACGGAGCCAGAACAGGCAAGCCTCCCATTCTGAAATTCCTAACTGCTCGCATGTTTTCGCGCTAATTACATTAACGCCCGAGCTGCCATCAGTGACGCATCCCGGGATTTCCTAACTGTGTAATATCAACGTAATAGCCAGGTTGTGGTGATCCACTACAAACGGTTTGTCGCTAATGTCCGGGTATGGCTGTCACCGCTCTTCCACGGTATGGCGGAAGCGTGGGACTAGTTGCAGCAACTTCTTCATTGTTAACATTATCTCGCAGCCTGCCAGTGCTTGCCAAATGGGGTCCAGGGCCAGTCCTTCGTCCTCCACTAGCTCCATCGTTTTTGCGAATTCCTTCCGCATGCGTTCCGTATTTGTCACATTGGCTTTTTCAACCCATGCGTGGGTTGTTCGTCGTATCTCATCTTGCGCGGCCCAATCAGCCGTTTTTGTTTGCTGACGTGTCATGACTTACTACACTTCTATTGTAATCGTATTGACGGCGGGCCCCTTGTCCTTGCGTACTGGGCATTGTGTGGCATAATGTCCGGGCTGTTGACAAACAAAACAATGGATGCTAGATTCTCCCTTCTCGGCCCCGTGTGGTGTGTGCCGACCCCCAGTGCGACGTGCTCCTCATAGTCCGGCTTCGTTTGTCGGAGTGTACGCAGTGGTTGCTGTTGGATGCTAGATTCTCCCTTCTCGGCCCCGTGTGGTGTGTGCCGACCCCCAGTGCGACGTGCTCCTCATAGTCCGGCTTCGTTTGTCGGAGTGTACGCAGTGGTTGCTGTTGGTCCCGGCGTAGTTCTTGGTGCCGGTCATCGTCCGAGCTTTCATCATATCGCTGGTGGTCCCGATATTGCCACTACTTTCCACGAGGTCTATTGAAGCCACCACGTTTGTTTGTTGGCTGGTGATTCTCATAGCGCCGGCCCCCTTTAGTATATCTGGGGGGACCACGGTAGTCCTCATCCTCTGGCTCGTCTTCCTCAGAATCGTTGTGATTCCGGTGATTCCGGTAGTGTTGGTCGTCACATGGGTTGCGATCCATATACCATGGTCGGTCTTCTTGCCTCCTTTGTTCAGTACAACGTGGGGGACGTTGTGTGTTCATGCTGCGAACTGTGGGAGCGGCTTTGTTCAGCATATTGTATTCGCATTGCTCAACTGTGTGAGCCTTCGAGTGACAGATTGGGCAGTGGATTCGCATGTTGCACTCCACTATGGAATGCCCCGAATTCAAGAAAATCGTGCACTGGATTGCTTGATGAAAATCTCGTTCTTCGTTCTGAGGTAACGCTTGTCGTAATGAGGATATAGAAAACCTTTCCTCTTCGTCGTCCAACTCGAGCTGTAATGCTCGTTCGATGACCATATCGGCTGTTTCCCCTTTCACACTATTGTTGTTGAGCGTGCTTCGTATAGGTCGGCGTAATGCCGCTAGAAATGTCTCCCGAGCCTAATCCTCCACGGGGCCCCGTTCTAGTTTCCGCCGTAAATTTTGGAAACGTAAGCTGAAATCCGTGATCGTTGGTCGACAACTGCTTAATTGTGTAGAATTGTCTGAGGATTTCGTGTTGTGGAACCCTCCGATGGAAGAACCGCAAAAAGGCGGACTACAATTGGTCGAATGTCGTGATTGCTGGCAGATCCATCTGTGAATGCCAAACCACCGCTAGCCCATCCAATGTTAACCCGAACTCCATCATTTTGGACTGGTGCGCTACTGCCTCAAAAAGGCTCTGCGCCATGTGGTTTGCATTCCAGACATTGAGGAACAGCCAAATGTGGGTGGTGGCGTCGGTTTCGCCATTAAAGCGGGGATTGGCAAAGTCCATGTTGGGGGCTACGACGGGTAGGGAAAGACCACAGTGTTGGTGTGGTGGGCAGGCTTCCTGCGTATCGTCGAGGTATTTGGAGAGCGGGAAATCACATTTGTGGTCTCGATAGGTAGTGTTGAGGTCGCTGAGGCGAGGCTTTTGCTGTGCGCGTTCCTCTGCCTGGCGTGTGATGGACCTTGTGATTGGCCGGTCTGGTCGTGTTGGTTCTCTGGGGCATCTGCAGCTAAACATCCATTCGTCGTTGTTCGTCTGTGAGAAAATACAGATCACCAAGTGTGCCAAAAGTGTTATGGACTAGGAACACGGTCTACGGTCAATCCTTCGACCTAGACCTCCAAGTGACTGTGTGACACCGAATGGTAGCGTCTGTGCGTAATACTTAGTGGGATATTCCCTGTACCCTAGCAGCGTATAAGGGAGACGACTACAACCGAGCTCCTTTGACAATGGGCTAGCGCACACACCATTACTTACTTCTACGCTCTCAAGTGTTACAGAGACACAATAGATTAGCCGTAGCTACACACAGATATCAGAGAAGATAGAACTCTATTACAATACGCCTCTTACATTCAAAATTACACGCTACCTCTATCAGAGGTTTTTTTCCCTTTATATACGCAGGGTCTTTTAGCTGTTCACGCTTCCCTCGTGAACCATTACATGCGTTACAAGATTATACTATTCCATTTTCTTGCGCTCTTGTCCGTCGGTTACTATTCCGATGGACAATAGAGGGAAGCTGATGACGATCCATATAAGTCTTTTGTGTGTGTTGAGCATGACGAAGATGAGTAGAGAGATCCATCTGGATCTTGCGTAGCCTCTCCAAATGATCCTCGGCACGAGGATTGGCAGGTAGCTCCGGGGTGTCGATCACCGACCGGAGAGGATGAGAACCGGTGTAAGCGTAAAATGGGGAGACTCGAGTCGAGGAGTGAACAACATTATTATATGCAAACTCTGCAAAGTGGAGAATCTCGGCCCAATCATCCTGTTGATAACTTAGAAAACACCAGAGATATTGTTTGAATGTTTGGTTTGTTCGTTCCGCCTGCCCATCGGTCTAGGTATGGTAGCCAGAGGAGAGGTTGCAAGAGATCTTGAGCATCTTGAAGAGATGCTGCCAAAATTTGGAGACGAATTGAGGTCCTGATGCCGAAATACCTCATGCATGACAAGGGTGGCGGTTTTCTCGCTAGTGATGGCCTTAGTACACGACACAAAATGTGCCATCTTGGTATATCGATCGAAGACGATTAAGAATCGAACCCCTTCGAGACCGGTCGATTTGTGATAAAATCAAGACAAATAGATTGCCATGGCTTACTTGGAATCGGTAAGGGTTCCAACAAGCCATATGGATGGTGTCGGGGCATCTTTGCTCAGCAGCAAGCATCACAAGTCCGAACATAGTCGTCAACAAAACGTCGCATATGGGGCCACCAAAAAGATCGTTGAACGATATCCAACGTCTTAGTACTACCGAAATGTCCCGCCGTATGGGTGTCGTGGCAATTTTGGATGATTTGAAGGCGACAGGAGCAATCAGGGACATATACAAGCTTTTTAAAGAATAACAAACTATCATGATATTCGAATTGTCGGTAGTCCATACCTGGTTGTTGAGATTGGGAACAAGATGCCTGAGAGGTATCAATGTGCACCAGAATGTCTTGAGCAAAACTGTCTATCTTCAAGTTCACACATATGGCATCGGTAATCCAGGAATCCATTATGGTGTGAAAAATTCACGTTGTGTGCAATCGTGTTGGTCCCTAGATTACTTGCTTTTGATTATCAAACGCGTGATCACCAGGACGAGGTGCAAGATATGAAC
This sequence comes from Azolla caroliniana, assembly GCF_043228905.1. Taxonomy (NCBI): domain Eukaryota; kingdom Viridiplantae; phylum Streptophyta; class Polypodiopsida; order Salviniales; family Salviniaceae; genus Azolla; species Azolla caroliniana. Next base: position 17,777,987 of record NW_028230452.1, read on the forward strand.
ACCGTGATAGCGCATCTGCTTTTCCTTGCTGCTTCCTCAGTCGATATGTGATTTTGAAGTCAAAACGCGTGAGGAATTGAGCCCACCGAGCTTGCCGTCGATTTAGCACCCGAGCGTTCTGGAAATAAGCAAGGTTTTTGTGATCATTAAAGACGATCACCTGATTGGAAAGCCCTCTAAGAAATGCCGCCATTGCACAAAGGAATCCATGATGGCTAATAACTCCTTGTCACATATTTCGTAGTTGATTTTCGCGGCATCGAATTTGCGCGAATGGAAAGCCACAGGATGTAACTCTTCTTTATCTCTTTGTTGAGAAAGGATGCTACCGAGGGCGAAATCCAATGCGTCGGCCTCCATCATGAATGGTTTCTTTGTATCCACATGAGCTAGAATAGGAGCTGATGTAAAGGCTTTCTTAAGATGCTAAAAAGCCATGTCCGCTTCATTGAACCAAAGAAATGCTTGTCCCTTCTTTGTAAGTTGTGTGAGAGGTAAAATAATCTTCGAGTAATCTTGTATAAACTTGCGGTAGAAGTTAGCAAAACCTAGAAAAAATTGTACATCTCATACCGACCGTGGAATTTGCCACTCTAGCACGGTTTGGACTTTAGCTGGATCCATGGAGATGCCCTTTGAGGAGATGACATAGCCTAGACATTCCACTTGCTTGCAGTCAAAGCTACATTTTTCTAGCTTGGCATAAAGATCATTCTCGCGGAGTCTTTTTAGTACTAATAGTACACGAGAATTGTGCTCTTCTTGGGTCTTTGATTAAATCAATAGATCATCCAGATAGATGATCAAACAGATATCCTAGAGGTCTCTGAATATATCATTTGCCATGTGTTGGAAGACTGCGGGTGCATTGGTTAACCAAACGGCATAACTGTATATTCGAAATGCCCATACCGTGCGCGAAAGGCGGTCTTCCATTCATCTCCCGTTCGGATCCGCACGAGGTTATACACTCCTCGTAGATCCATTTTTGTAAAAAACTCGGCACCATTAACTCTCTCTAAAAGACTTGATATAAGAGGAAGTGCATACCTATTCCGGATGGTGACTTTATTTAAGCCGCGGTAATCAATGACGAGACGAAGTGAGCCATCTTTCTTCTTGACAAAGAAGATGGGTGCACCGGCCGGAGATTTCGAATGACGAATAAACCCGCTTGCCAAGTTCTCCTCTATGTAGGCTCGAAGGACTTCTAACTCGGTGGGGGACAAGTTGTAAATTGGTCCCCATGGTGGCTCTGCTCTCAGTTGTAGGTCAATGGGACAATCATAGGGATGATGATGAGGAAGAGTATCGGCTTTTACCTTGTCAAATACATTGGCATAAGGATGATATTTCGCCGGAAGTTGTACTAAGGATTCCTCCTTAATAGTGCTGGAAGGATGTACTGATATTGCAAATAGGAACATTGCCTCCTTGTGTCCTTCTTTGCGTAATTGACGTAGTGAAATGGTCGAAACTCGATGAGTAGATTCTTGGGGTTGTCGATGTCGGACTTCTCTTGTTCTCCAATCTATGTTTGGATTATGTAGTTCAAACCAAGGTAATCCCAGGACAATGGGATGCTCTAGACTACTAATTATATTAAATTCTACTACACACACAAAACTACCTAAGACAACTTGAATGAGTTCTGACTCTTCTACAATATTCCCGGAAGCAATGGGACGACCATCAATGACTACTACAAATGCGGGGCAAGGAAGTTTTCTTAAGGATATCTGAGAAGCTTGGGCAAAATTTCGATCCATGAAACAGGAATTAGCTCTAGAATCTAGAAGTGCTAGGACATGTACTGGGGGAGTACTTTTAGTACTAACCATGACTTGGGCTAGGAACACATTGCTAACTTGCTTGGAGGGAATGGAACCACTAATGGGATGTACAGATCTAGGGTTGTCCAACCAAACGGCTCCTATTTTGGCTCGACTCAATTGTTTAACTCTTCAACTAATTGACTAAGGATTTCAAATTTGTTTGAGATACTTGGGCTATTAGTACTATTAATGTTAGGAAACAGGTCCCTCCGGCTACGGATGACCCGACGAGAATCGGATGATGAAGACCCAGTGAGAACCGGATGAGGAGTACCCGACGAGAACCGGATGATGAAGACCCGGTGAGAACCGGATGAGGAGTACCCGGCTACGGATGATCCGGTGAGAACCGGATGATGAGTACCCGGCAAGCACCGGATGATGCAGGCCCGGTGAGGAGTGCTCACCGGATGAAGGGACATATTTGTAAATATGTTTTTTGAGAGTCCATCGTGGCTATATTTGTAAATAGCCAAAAAGTCATATTAGTATAAATATGACTTAGGGCAAACTTAAGATGAAATGAGTTGTCATTCTTGTTGGTGCAAGTGTAGAGCACGTAACTGTGTACAGAGAGAGAGAGAGAGAGAGAAAGAAACAAAGAGGTTGTTGCCTCTATTGTAACCGCCGCCTGTGGCGAAGATAGCAAGCTCGAGGTCGTTGCCTCGGTGCTTCACTATTGTACATTCTGATATAGTGATAGTTTGTAGTCTGTGGGTTGCCGTGGTTTTTTCCCTAGTTTGGGTTTTCCACGTTAACATTCTGTGTTCTCTTCTCTTCTTTGGGTCGTGCGTTCATTATCCGTTTTCTGTGTATGATTTTAAGCTCGGTTGTGGCCGAGCGTTGCGCAGAGGGAGCGTGCAGCTCCTGTCAAAGTGGTATCAGAGCAAAACGACACAGAAAATGGACGATTCGTTGGGAGGCATGTTCAAGCTCACCAACTCCAACTATTCGGTGTGGAAGTCGAAGATGCGGGACATGCTCGTGGTTAAAGATCTTTGGTTGCCGGTTTAGTTCGGGGACATCAGACTGGACAAAATCAACGCCACAATATGGGAGGTGATGCACATGAAGACAACGGTGTACATATGGTGCTTCATCGACATGAGCCTTTACAACAACTTCAATGAAGAGAGCAAGGCTCATGAGCTCTGGGGGAAGATCGGCATTATGTTTCAGAACAAAAATGTTGTTAACCAAGTTTCGGTATTCCGGAAACTAGTAAGACTCCGGTACCAAGATGGCTCCAGCATGGCGGAGCACATGAATGCCTTCCAGGGGCTGATCCACCAGGCAACATCATTGGAAGTACCTCTCGCTGATGAGGTACTAGCGCTACTCCTGCTCTGTTCCCTCCCAGATAGCTGGGAGACGTTGGTTGTCACTTTGGGCAACGCCGGGCCGGAAGGAAAACGGTTATCCCTAGCAAGAGTGAAGTTGAGCTTGCTAGATGAGGAGGCGCGTCGGAAAGATAAGGATACGAGCTCTGACTCCAAAGTGCTCCTTACCAAATCGGAACGTGGAAGACAAAGGAACCGTAGCCCCCAGAACCGGGAGAAGTCGGGGACACGGTCAAAGTCAAGGGGGAGGCCTACTTGCTTCTATTGCGGCAAGCTGGGACACTTCCAGAAGAACTGTCGGCACTTCCGAAAAGACAAGGAAACCGACGATACCGATTCGAAGCGGGCACCGGACCGGAACAATAAAGACCGAAGGGGGCCGGACCAGAAGGGAACGACGACAATCGCGGCAAGTGAAGAAGAGTTGATGCTCATCACCGAGGAGAATGAGCCAAACTTTGCCGACGATGAGATAACCTGGGTGGTCGACTCCGGAGCGTCGTTCCACCTTACCCCGGACCGGAAATACTTCTCATCCTACGCAGCCGGTGATCACGACTGTGTCCGGACGGGGAATGAAGGTACATGCCGAATCGTTGGCATAGGAGACGTGTGGTTGACAACACTAACCAGATGCAAGCTGCTGCTGAAGGATGTCCGACACATTCCGGAGGTTCGTCTGAACTTGATATCAGCCAGTTGGCTAGATGATGAAGGTTACACGGGTAGCATTCGGAACGGTGTTATGAAGTTCAGCAAAGGGAGGCTGATTGTGGCTCGGACCCGGAAGGTAAACACATTGTACCTGATGAATGCCCGGTTATGTCCGGAGGAAGTGAACGTGGCATCCGACATTGCCGGTGAGCTGTGGCACAAAAGGATGTGTCACATGAGCGAGAAGGGGATGAAGAGGCTTGCAGACGACAACCTCATTCCAGTGAAGAACGTGCACTTGGAGAAGTGCACTGATAGTCTGGCCGGTAAGAAAAACCGGACCTCCTTCCGACCAAGGTCACCGATGAGACGTAATGCACCACTGGAGTTGGTGCATACTGATGTGTGTCAAGTGGACACGAAGTCACATACAGGATCGCAGTACTTCGTGACGTTCATAGATGACCACAGCCAGAAGCTGTGGGCCACACCGTTGAAGATGAAGGATCAGGTGCTATCTGTCTTCAAAGAGCTCCATGCTCGAGTGGAAAGAGAAACCGGCCGGAAGCTGAAGGCGGTTCAAGCAGATAATGGATGTGAATACCGGGGGCAGTTCGAGGAGTATTGTCGCTCGAAGGGAATCCAACTTGAATTTACCGTGCCGAAGACGCCGGAACTAAATGGGCTGGCCGAGAGGATGAACCGAACCATAATGGAGAGGGTCCGGAGTATGCTGGCGCATGCAAAACTACCCAAGATGTTTTGGGCTGAGGCACTATCGACGACAACATATGTGATAAACAGATCACCCTCAGTACCCTTGGACGGAGACACGCCACAGAGAGTATGGACCGGTAAGGAAGTATCCTACCGGCATCTGAAGGTATTCGGGTGTCTTGTGTATGTGCATGTAGCTAAGGACCGGAGAGGAAAACTAGATCCGAAGACCCGGCCATGCATATTCCTCGGTTACGGCGACGATGAGTTCGGCGACCGAGTGTGGGACCTGGTCGACAATAAGGTATTCCGGAGTCGAGATATTATCTTCATGGAGGACAAGACACTCGCCGACTGGGAGTCGGAGAAGAAGATAATGAACTCCGAGTCGACCGGTAAGGATCAATTCTACGATGAGCAGACCCAACCGGCAAGAGACCGGTTAGCACTCGAGGAACCAGCCTGTTACGGTGAGGATACCGAACCGGCAGAAGAAGAAGTAGAGGAAGCTGAAACCGGAACTGGCCAAGACCCCGAATCGGATTCGGATGAAGAGCGAATGGAGGGGCCAGTTACCGAAGTCCAAAGAAGGAGATATCCTCTAAGAGAGAGAAGGGCTCCCCGAAGATTTCCGGATGCAGAGCATGTGCTGCTAACCGATGAGGGGGAGCAAGAAAGCTTCGAGGAAGCTAAAAGTGACGCCCATAGCCGCAAATGGTTGAGTGCCATGCAGGATGAGATGGATTCCCTGCATGAGAACCATACGTATGAATTGGTGGAGTTGCAAAAAGGAAAGAGGGCACTCCGAAATAAGTGGGTGTACAAGTAGAAACCGGGAGATGCCGACAACCCCCCGAGATACAAAGCTAGGATCGTGGTGAAGGGGTTCCAGTAGAAGAAGGGCGTGGACTTCGACGAGATATTTGCCCCGATAGTAAAGATGATCTCCATCCGGACGGTGCTGAGTATAGCGACAAGCATGAACCTCGAGGTAGAGCAGCTGGACGTGAAGACGACATTCCTTCACGGTGACCTCGAAGAGGAGATCTACATGCAGCAACCGGGGAAGGAGAAGGAGCACTTGGTATGCCGGTTGAAGAAGAGCCTGTACGAACTGAAGCAGGCTCCCCGACAATGGTACCGAAAGTTCGACTCCTTCATGAACGATCAAGGGTACCACAAGACGCAAGCCGATCACTGCGTATTTGTGAAGAAGTTCGAAGCAGGCGACTTCCTAATACTCCTTCTGTACGTGGACGACATGTTGATCGTCGGACGGGACCAAGCCAAAATACAGATGATGAAGAAGGCTCTCAACCGAACCTTCGTGATGAAAGACTTGGGTCCGGCAAGACAGATGTTGGGGATGCATATCATCCGGAACCGGCCAACGAAGCAATTGTGGTTGTCACAGGAGAAATACGTGACAAAGGTGCTTCAGTGGTTCAACATGTCAGATGCGAAACTGGTCGGATCGACACTTCCGACAAACTGCAGGTTATCCGGTAAGCAAAGCCCAAAGACGAAAGTAGAGAAGGCAGATATGATGAAGGTTCCATATACCTCTGCCGTTGGGAGCTTAATGTACGCAATGGTGTGTACCCGACCGGATATAGGATACGCAGTCGGAGTGGTGAGCCGGTTTATGAGCAATCCCGACAAGGAGCACTGGAATGCGGTCAAATGGATACTCCGGTACCTGAAGGGCACTTCAAATATGTGTCTCCGATTCGGCTCCGGAAAACCTCAACTTGACGGTTTTACCGATTCGGACATGTCGGCTGATGTGGATACTAGCCGGTCTACATCCGGGTATGTAATAACATATGCAGGGGGAGTTGTTTCGTGGTAGTCGAGGCTGCAGAAGACGGTTGTGTTGTCAACCACGGAGGCGGAGTACATGGCGGTTGTGGAACCCGACAAGGAAATATTATGAATGAAGGACTTCATCGGTGAGCTCGGTATCCGTAAGATAAATACCGGCTCTATTGCGACAGTCAAAGTGCCATCCACCTTGCTAAGAATGCGGCCTACCATTCCCGGACGAAGCATATCCAGCGTAGGTATCACTGGATCCGAGAAAGAGTAGATGACCAGGAGTTCGCGTAGACAAAGATCCACACAGCCGAGAACGGGTCAAATATGTTGACCAAAGTACTGACACCTGACAAGCTGGATGCATGTCGGAAGCGGGTCGGATTACTAAGACATCCCATGTCGGAGTGAAGGGGGAGTTTGTTAGGAAACAGGTCCCTCCAGCTACGGATGACCCGACGAGAACCGGATGATGAAGACCCAGTGAGAACCGGATGAGGAGTACCCGGCTACGGATGACTCGGCGAGAACCAGATGATGAAGACCCGGCGAGAACCGGATGAGGAGTACCCGGCTACGGATGACCCGGTGAGAACCAGATGACGAGTACCTGGCATGCACCAGATGATGCAGGCCCGGTGAGGAGTGCTCACCGGATGAAGGGACATATTTGTAAATATGTTTTCTGAGAGTCCATCGTGGCTATATTTGTAAATAGCCGAAAATTCATATTAGTATAAATATGACTTAGGGCAAACTTAAGATGAAATGAGTTGTCATTCTTGTTGGTGCAAGTGTAGAGCGCGTAACTGTGTACAGAGAGAGAGAGAGAGAGAGAAAGAAACAAAGAGGTCGTTGCCTCTGTTGTAACCGCTGCCTGTGGCGAAGATAGCAAGCTTGAGGTCATTGCCTCGGTGCTTCACTATTGTACATTCTGATATAGTGATAGTTTGTAGTCTGTGGGCTGCCGTGGTTTTTTCCCTAGTTTGGGTTTTCCACGTTAACATTCTGTGTTCTCTTCTCTTCTTTGTGTCGTGCGTTCATTATCCGTTTTCTGTGTATGATTTTAAGCTCGGTTGTGGCCGAGCGTTGCGCATAGGGAGCGTGCAGGTCCTATCAATTAATACTATCAAACACTCTATTAGTACTATTAATACTATCAAGCACTCCTAAGGGAAGAATTGACATGGGTTTAGTATAGGCTACGATTTGATATACCTGTCTTCTTGGCCTATGGGGACAATTGATTGCGATATGCCCTGGTCCACTGCAATAAAGACATAATTGATTTGCACGTCGTCGTTGCTTTACTTCTTCCAATAACGGGCCACGTCGATGCATGGTATCGATCTCCATCGGTGTCGGAGTATTTGCTTCAGGTATGTCTCGTGCAAACGGTTTAGCCGCGATTGAGGCGTAACTGGGCTCCGGCCTAGAGCATGGTATCTGTAATTGACGTTCCGAACGTCGTTCGAAAAGGCAGTTGTCACATCGGACCACTCGACTGATTGCCTCCGTAAGAGACTTTGGTTCTTCGGGGAATGTTAGAAGTAGATCTTTGACATCGTTTCGCAGGCCGTAGCGAAACTGCTCCATTAGTGTCTGATCATCCCAAGGGATATCTGAAGCGAGTAGACAGAAATCCGCCGCGTAGGCAGAGACTGGACGATCGCCTTAACGCAATCGTCAGATTTTGTTGATCGTCGTCCGGATGCTGTCTGTATCTCCAAAGCAAGCTTTAAACTCACTAATAAAGTCTTCAAATTTATTCAGTAAGGGCGATTGTTTTTCCAGAAGCGGAGCAAACCATGCCAAGGTTGAGCTACTAAGCAACGTGCCTATTAGGCCGACTCGGGATGCATTAGTGGGGTATTGAGAAGGATGCATTTGAATGAATAAGCGTACCTGATTGAGGAATCCCCTAAATTGCGATCGTGTTCCATCAAATTTCACAGGAAGTCCAATCTTGGGCTCTTTATGAAATCCGTGGGGACTTGATCCTTGTTGTTGCAACGCTGCTTCAAGTTGTTGCACACATAACGCTAACTCCCCATGTTGTTGTTGTGTTTACTGTTTTTCTAGGGCGATTTGTTGAAGATCCCCTAACAACCGCTGGTTTTCTTGTTCCAAGGCAATAAATTATAACAGATGATATATTATAGGAAGAGTAAGTACAAGATGACTATGAGGCTTAAGACTGGCGTTGAACCAATTTGTTTCAACATAATGCCTAGTGCCTTCTTTTATAGTGTTCTCAGGAGTAATCCTAAAGCTTCTAGAATGTTCCAGAGAAATCTCGAATTTACATTAATTTCCTATAATAAAACTAAATGAAAATAATATCTTACGTATTACAATAGATGGTATAATGGTCAAGAGCTCAACCCATATAACATAAGGTCATGGGTTTGAGTCTTGCCATATCATGACAGGTACTGTCGATTTTCTTTCGGAGTTGACGTGATAACATCGTTACCAAAGGTCTCTCTAATTGCGTCCACATGAAAGGTGGTAGACCTGGAGCCCATACTACCGATGCATACATGAGGGAAGGGGTCACTAATGAGTCGAAGGGTCATCCCTTAGTTCGTGGCTCTTGAAAGGATGCATGGTGGCATTGTCTCTCTAAGAGTGCGAGGGATGCATACCCTCTCGTTAGCCTATCTTTGGTTGCCTGGGTCATCGAGAATTTACCTAAACGAGCACTAAAAGTGACCCCCAAATATACATATGATCCAACTACCTCAACTGGTTTATGAGAGAGGATTAGGTGACATTTACTCCTAACTCGAGACGATGTATGAAAGATAAGAACTTTAGTTTTTGCTAGATTCACTACCAGTTCTCGATGTGTGTAAAAGTCATCTAGGGCATTAAGATGCTTTTGTAGGTCGTATTCAGATTCCAAGAGCAAGATGATGTCATTTGCGTAGAGTAAGAGACTAACTTGCGTGCCCCCAATGGGTACTCCATTGCCTCCCTTACGAGAAATAAAACCAGTGATCTCATCAATGTAGATCCTATCACGGATAGATCATAAGCTCAAGAGACAAGAAAGAAGATAGACAAATGGATGAGTAGTATTAATGGAAAGACTCCATAACTGGTGTTGTTCACCTTGAATTCCTTCAAGGTGAACTCCTCTATTTATACTACATGGCATGCATACTTGTTGCACGCATGTGAATCTACAATAGAGCATGTAGGTATGCATGCATGTGCCAAGTGTAAATACTACAAGGGAGCAACTATGCACATGATGCTTGCAAAACAATAAGGACCAATTATATACATAACTATGTACTAGATATATTGGTTAACCCATGATACTAGATTATAACATGATCGTGTCAAGAGTTCGAATCTTGACATTATGCCCCCTCCTACGTCGCCTTCCCAAATCAGCCGCTGGTTTGTGGGGATATCGGTGATGAAAATCTTGGACGACCTTTGGGGCATTTTGTAAATTTCCCGATGGTTCCCATGTGGCCTCAGACATGGGGTAACCCCTCCATAGGACAAGGTATTGCAAGTGTCGATGGTGCCAACGTGAGTCAAGGATTTGGTCGACCTCGTATTCCTCCCCTGTCATCAATTGCACATGTGGTGATGGTGGGGCCTGACGTCCTAGGAGTTGTGAAGCATAATGGGGTTCGAGGAGGGAGACATGAAAAACATCATGAATCCAGAAGTGGGATGGAAGGGCGAGCCGGAAGGCGATGGGATTGATGCACTCGATGATACGGAATGGTCCCAACTTCTTGTAATCAAGTTTCGCACATGGACGAGTAGCAAAGATGTGTCGACGTAACAACCAGACCATGTCTCCAACAACAAAGTGTGGAGTGGCAGATCAATGGCGATCAGCCTGCTTCTTGTATCGTTCACTAGCAAGACTAAGCTCCAAGGATAAATCATGATGTAGTTCTTCCAAAATGTGGGCACGATCCTCCGCCGAAGGGTTCACGTAAGTAGTAGGAAGGGAAATGTTGAAGCGAGGATGTAAACCATAGTTGGCAAAGAAGGGAGTGACGCCAGTCGATGCATGAAGAGAATTATTGTAGGCAAATTCCGCGATCGAAAGTAAGTTGACCCAATCATCTTGTTGGTAACTAACAGAGCACCGAAGATACTGCTCAAGGATTTGGTTGACATGCTCTGTTTGCCCGTCAATTTGGGGGTGCTAAGCAGATGACAACTTGACAGAGATGCCTAAAGTTTGTAGCAGGCACTACCAAAAGTGAGAGACAAACTAGGGTCTACGATCAGAGATGACATCATCGGGGAGTCCATGCAAGCGTACCACATTGTTGAGTATTAGATGCACCATTCCTTCTTCAGAAATGGTTTTGGAGCATGGAGTGAAGTGAGCCATCTTCGTAAACTGATCAACAACGACCAACACCGAGTCATAGCTATTGACCAAGGGTAGATAAGTTATCAGGTCCATAGAGATAGAGGCCCAGGGATGACAAGGACATGGAAGCGGTTGTAGTAAGCCGTATGGCCGATGATGAATGGCTTTGGAGCGAGCACAAACCTCACAACTCTTTATGTATTCTTTGACCAACTTCCATGGTTGTGGCCACCAATACCCCCGAGAGATTAGCTCGAGGGTTTTCGCAACCCCGAAATGACCTACAAGTGGGTCATCGTGGCCGCAACACCCGGGTGCGACATGGGCCCTTTGGGACGTATAAGAGATGATCTCGGAACAGCAAACCCTCTTGTATGGTGAAGGTGTCATGATCCTTCCTTTTGGTCGCCTTGGAAGGGTTTTGCAGACTATCTCGAATCTCGTTGGCGAGTGCATCGGTCTTGGATGCATCAATGATCTGTTGGAGTAATGAATCATCCTGCAACATACAAGTGGCAAAAAGATGCAATTGGTCGGGTTTCAACAAACGTCTAGATTGTTGAGCATAAGCAGCATCCCCAGGGCAGAGTGCAAGGTCAGCTTGGCGAGAAAGGGTATCAGCCTTCCCATGTTGGTCACCAAGTTAAATATGATCTCAAAATTGTAGTCGGCGAGAAATGTCGACCAACGGGCCTGCCTTCGATTCAAAGTACGAGTGGTGGAAAAATAAACTAAATTTTTATGATCAGTCACTACCTAAACACGATGTTATGCGCCGGCCAAGTGGGGTCGCCATTCTTCAAAGGCAGCAATGATAGCAACAAGCTCCTTGTCGTATATGGGATAATTGATTTCGGATGGTGTGAATTTCCAAGAGTAGTAAGCCACTGGGTGCATTAGGTTGGTGTCGTCTACCTGGGATAAGATGGCACCAATGGCGAAGTCAGAGGCATCAGTTTCGACTTGGAAGGGTTTTGTGGGGTCGGCATGTAGCAGTACCAGGGCAATGATAAATGCGTGTTTGAGTGAGTCGAACGCATTTTGCACCTCCAAGGTCCATAAAAATGGAGTGCCTTTACGGGTGAGAGTGATAAGAGGTTGTGCTAGGGTGGAAAACCCCTTGATGAAGCGACGATAAAAATTCCCGAAGCCGAGGAAGGATTGCACATCTTTAAGTCGCCTTGGAGTTGCCCACGCCTAAATGACAGAGACCTTCTTCATATCCATGGTGATGCCAGTGGGCGAGATGATGTAGGCCAGAAATTCGATCGAGGTACGGTCGAACTCGCATTTCTCGCCTTTGGCATAAAGGCCATGTTCGCGAAGTTTGGCAAGAACTAATCAGACTTGGAAAGTGTGCTCCTCCATGTTTGGCGAGAAAATGAAAATATCATCGAGGTAAATGAAAACAAAATTATCAAGATATTCCCGGAATATATCGTTCATCATATGTTGAAAAACTGTTGGAGCGTTAGTAAGACCAAAAGGCATTACCTTGTATTCGAAATGCCCATACCGTGTTCGAAATGCGGTTTTCCATTCATCCCCCAGCTTGATGCATACTAGATTGTACGCTTCACGCAAATTAACTTTGGAGAAGGCACGCGCAACTCGGAGCCGATCAAGGAGTTCGGGATCAGAGGTAGCGGATAGCGGTTGCGCACAGTGAGTTTGTTGAGACCTCGGTAGTCAACGCATAAGGGTAGAGAGTCGTCCTTCTTCTTCACAAATAAAATGGGGGCCCCAGCTGGTGACTTAGAAGGTTGAATAAATCCTTTCTCGAGGTTCTCATCGAGATACACACAAAGGGCCTTCAACTCTTGTGTAGACAACGCATATAGAGGACCAAAGGGTGGACATGCACCTTCTTGAAGATCAATCGAACAGTCGTAGAGCCGGTGTTCAGGCAAACGATCAGCATTACATTTTTCAAATACGTCGGAGAAGTGTTGATATTTGTCAGGAATAACATGGAGTGTGTTAGAAACGGCGCCACAAACAAACCCATCTTGGACCGATGATGGGGTAGTCAAATCGGAATCGACCTTCTCCGAAGGATGGGAAACTGAATTTACCTTCATACTTTTGCACGAGCATCTTGGCTTGCTAAATGTGATCGAGTGGTTGCACCAATGCACTATTGGATTGTGCACCTCCAACCACGTTAGTCCTAAGACGATCGGATGTCGAGGAGATGCAATGAGGTAAAAGGCGAGCTCCTCCTGGTGTGATCCCACACAAAGCCCTAATGGGATTGTAGCTTGAGTAATTGCACTTGACAAGAGGATGCACCCGTCGATGGCTTCAACGAGAATGGGTTTTGAGAGGCCAACGACAGGTATGCCATGTGCTTGGGCAAACGTGATGTCGATGAAGCAAGAAGATGCCCCAGAATCAAGTAAACCAACAGACTGAATGGAACTAGAGTTAAATGAAAGCCATACCTCCAATGTGAAATTGCCTGATGGTCCGGCAATGGAACCAAGAGAATGTGGGCGAGGGGAGATGTCCAGTTGCATGGCTCCTACTGCAACCGAACGATGTCGTTTTCCGGATGTTGGGATCTGTTAGCTCGATGGAATTGTGGGCGATTACTCCTAGTAGGACAATGGCGAACGACATGACCGGAGGCGCCACAATACATGCACACGCCATTAGCCCACTGAAATTGTCGTTCGGCATTAGTCAATGGCCGAAATCGGGCTTGATCAATTTCCATGGGGACAGGAGCATCTGCCAAAGTAGGGGACTGTGATGCAGTCAGTGGGAGGGATGGCTATGGTTGTATGACCAGGGCGTGTCATGGAAGTGAATGAGGTGGAACCCAAGTTCGACGCTCTTCCCGAAAAGACGATTGTCACAATGGACTGCTTGTGAAATCACTTGGGATAACGAGGTGGGCTCCGGAAATTTTAAGAGAAGATTCTTGACATTGCTTCGAAGGCCGCGCGGAAAGTGATCAGCTAAAGCTTGATCATCCCAATTGACGTCGCATGCTAGTTGTCAAAATTCTAAAACATAGACCGAAGCTACACACGAACCTTGTTTGAGTGCATAAATCTTGTTAAGAGTTGTACGTTGTCGGTCCGTCTCTCCAAATGTGGCCTCTAACTTGGCGAGGAAGGCGGGAAAGTCCTCCAATAGAGGTGATGAGGTTTCTACCAATGGTACAAACCAAGCTTGGGCCGGACCGGAGAGAAGGGTTCCCACAAGGCCGACTTGTCGAAGACCATCTCCATAACGTTGAGGTTGTAGCCGAATGATAAGTCAAACTTGGTTGATGAACCCTCGGAAACGCGACCTTGTTCCATCAAATTTTTCTGGGAGGCTAATCTTAGGCTCAAGAAAATGCGGCAAACCTAGGCTAGATGTTGGTAGAAGATCGGGCTCTAGGCTAGGTTGCTATGGGAGACTAGGCTTCGGGGGTTGTGAGGATAGGGAGGCACCGACTTGAAGTTCTTGTAAAGAATTTCGAAGAGCTTCATTTTCAAGCTGGAGTTGTCGTAAGGCTACCATTATTTGGCCTAACTCACTAGTTGTGTCGGACATAGCTATGGCTTATGAGAGGGAGAGCTATGAGGATGGGAAGGTGAACAAACTGTCACGGATAGATCATAAGCTCAAGAGACAAGAAAGAAGATAGACAAATGGATGAGTAGTATTAACGGAAAGACTCCATAACTAGTGTTGTTCACCTTGAATTCCTTCAAGGTGAACTCCTCTATTTATACTACATGGCATGCATACTTGTTGCACACATGTGAATCTACAATAGAGCATGTAGGTATGCATGCATGTGCCAAGTGTAAATACTACAAGGGAGCAACTACGCACATGATGCTAGCAAAACAATAAGGACCAATTACATAGATAACTATGTACTAGATATATTAGTTAACCCATGATACTAGATTATAACATGGTCGTGTCAAGAGTTTGAATCTTGATAGATCCCAAAAAGAGTTAGTCATAGGGGGCAACCTTGTTTTACATTAATGGTGTTGGTGAAGCAATTGGATAGGCCACCTGGGCATCTTACGCACCTAGAGCATTGATGGCCCAGATCGAGCATTGATGGCCCAAATCATGTCAATTGGTATCTCCAAGGTTTTGAGCCTATCAAACAACCGCTCCCTAGGAACTGTGTCAAAGGCTTTGCGAAAGTCCACGAAGCAACAATATAGTTTCTTCTTGCGAGCCTTTGTCTGGTCAATTAAGCATCTAAGTGTGAAGATATGGTTAATAGTGGAGAAGGCTCGTCTAAAACCAGCCTACTCAGGTGCTCGAAGACTTAAGGTTTCCTTACAATCGCTGAACTCTACTTCCATTATTCTACCATGTAGTTTAGCAAGCGTATGACCTATTACAATGGTCTTATCTATATTTGGGTCCATTGGGTCCCCTCCTTTATGTATAGGGGCCACTGTGTTCATGGTCCATTGTGGTGGAAAACCCTCGGCGAGGGCGCAGTTAAAGATTAGTGTGAGAAAAGGGGCTAGGGACTCTTGAGCATATATGATGTGCTCAGCTCGTAAACCTATGTGGTCCATGGATTTCCTATGTTGTAGTTTTTTTATGACCTTTGTGACCCTAGAGGTCGTGAAAAGTGTCCCCATGGTAGGTCGAGTTGTGGAAGGCATGGGGATGGGTGGTGTGTCCAGATCCTCGATGCATGTTTGTGGTCTCGATTCCCATAGTCTCTTCCATGCAAGGGCGCAGGCCCTACTCATGAGCATGTGTGGAGATGCTTCCCAGGCTCGTCTTTTACGACGTGTCATCTTGCCAAGAGAGAGAAAGAGAGAGATTATATTATCGTCTTCAGAGGTCAAATATGACCAATGAGGCCAAAAAAATTACATTTCACCTGATACGTGTGAAAGTGAGTAGTGACTCTCGATGTTCAAGAACTTTACCAATGAATGTTGCAATCGAGAGTGCACATTGCCCGCACATTGTGGTTGTGAGAGGAATTCATGCAAGGATTGGGCTCGGTGTGGAAAGCATGGTCAAATATGACCAAAGGCAGAGGCATTGTATCAAAGTGTGATACTCAGACTCACGAACTTGTTTAGGGCAAAGTGTGCATAGCCAACCACTCTCATCACTTGTGCCCCAACGTCATGTCTCACATCGCAATGCATGTGAGCTAAGTCGAATGGAAGCAATGGTTCAAATGGCAGATAATGGTATGGGCTCTGACATGTATCGATGTGTACAATTTCCCCGTTCCACAAAGAATATGGTTTTGTAGTTAGGTGCAACATGTGTAGTGTAATGTATGAAGCATGAGCCTCCACATTTGTCCCATGTCATGAAACATTGGCATTGCAAAAAGGCCTCATTTACAGAGGAATCTAATGATGCATCATGAAGCAAGTGTCTCGCATCCCATCTACCAAACCATTTTACTATATCTTGCATCCAATTGGAACACAAAATTTTGCTTTTATGCTTCTTTTGGATCTTTTTGCTTGCTTCCCATGCTATTCTAGGAAGTCAATGTGAGGGACTTTTTTGAACCTTAAGCATGTATTCAACAACCCTTTCCATGGCCATGATCTCAATGGGAAGCGATCCCGTCTCAAGGAGGAGGAGGGTGTAGGGCGTTTGTTTCTTCACTTGTAGAAACTTAGTAAGAAAATGTTTTTGGACATTTTCAAACTCTTTCCACATAGATTTAAGGATGCTACCACCCCATACTTCCACCCCATACAGAAGAACTGGTGTCACCAAAGTGTTGAAAAGATATTTCTTGAGGACCCAACACTTAATATCTCCAAGATTGCATGTGTTCTCAAATGCATAGTATGCTTGTTTACCCGCCTCTAAGTGACGTGTAGCACAATCATTCCCTCTATGATTTGAAGGAACTTCAAACTTTAAGATATTTGAAGCTTTCCACACATTCAAGTGGCTCATTGTTGTACATAATGCATGGTTTATCTCTTTTTTGGATCTTCACAAGCATAATCTTTGTTTTAGAGCTATTGACACTTAATTTAGTATGCATGCAAATTTTTTCCAATGCCTTCATAAGCTATTGTGCATCTCCTAAATTATTTACAAAAAGCATTAAATCATCTGCCTATAGCAAAAGCATAATCACAACATTCCCAATGGCAACTTCTTCAACACATTCTTCCTGTGCAAACTTGGTAACCATTTCTTCCAATTCATCAATGCATAGACCAAATAGTGTTGGTGAGAGTGGGAATCCTTGCTTAACACCAATAATTCTTTTGAAAAAATCTAAAAGTTTATCTCTCATGCGCACACAACATATAACCTTCTCATAAATTTGGGAAATTGCAAGCATATATATTCACTTGGCACCTCAAGTTCTTCCATTTGTCTCCAAAGATGCTCACGAGGTACCATATAGAAAGCTTTCTTGAAGTCTACAAAGCAACAATATAAACCTTTACCTCTAAGGCGACTTTCCTCCATTAATACTCGAAGGGTGACAAGGTGATCAATGGTGCTATGGTGTTTTCAAAAGCCAACTTGTCCATAAGCTCTCTTACCATTTTTTTCAACCCATACACTTATCTTTGATTCCATTATACATCCAAATAATTTTGCCATTATTGAGCCAATCATGATGGTTCGATAGTTGTTTACATTATTTACATCTCCACCTTTATGTAATGGTTTGATCCAATTTGTAGTCCAATCGTACGGCATACCATGTTGCAATGCATCATTAAACATATCGCTTATCCATACATGTGCTTCTTTTCCCGTCCATTTGAGCATTTCAGCCTTTATACATTGAAGATCGCTCGCCTTTCGAGAGGCCAATTTCTTAAGTCCTATGCATATATCTTCAATTGTAAAGATGGGAGACATATGTGAAAGAGAACCATAACAAATCATCTTTCCGGCAAGAGATAACTCATATAAATTCTTACAATGCATAGACAAGTCGTGAAGAGTTAAGTCACCATAACTCTCAACACATTTCCCCTTTAGATTTCCCCAAAATTTGGCACATGCATGTGCTTTCTCTTGCGTTTGGATAAATTGTTGAGTAACTTCCCATATTCTTCTCTTTCCTTGAATAAGCCTTTTATACTCATGCAAATGCTTTTGGTAATTCTCTTTATCCTTAACTACATTCAAAACAATAAGGCACTTTCGAGCTTCACGACATTCTTTATCAAACCAGTTTTTCCTAAGTTTCTTGGTGCATTTCCAAGATGTGCAGTCAGTCAAAAAACATTTGTTTGTACAAGAGAGAATGACTTTCTTGAAAGCTTCCCATTTGCATTCTAGTGTGGCACCATGTTGTATCTTTGTCCTTTGTAACATATCCTCAACCATCTTGGAATACATGGGCGCTCGTTTAAGGTTCATGCTCAAGTGCGGTTGTTTATTATCTTCAATAGCCTTCTGAAAATCAAACCTATGCATACATTTGAGATCAATACATAAAGGTCTATGATCGGATTTTGGTGTCCATTCACCAAGTGAGAATTTATGTATATGATCCAAAATACCTTCAGAAAGTAGCACATAGACAATCACACTATTTCCGTTATGTTTTCTATATGTAAAAGCATTAGTGTTGGGCCATAAGGAAATACCATTTGCAATAAGCAATCCGGTACTATTGCACATTTGTAGGAGTAACTTCCCAAATTGGTCCAGATCTTTTTCATCGCAAGAAGAGCGGCTATACATTTGCATATCCTCTTGCATCCTTGAGATACGTGGCATGAAACTTTTAATTAAAACCTAAATATACCTACAAACCTAAAGACATGGTGAGAAAGAAAGAGGGAGGGAGAGAGGCTTAGTTAAATTTAATTATTAATTAAAAACAACTACATACTACTAGCATGTTATGAGAGAGAGAGAGAGAGATTAAAAATAAGTCTAATTATCATTAAGATTAGAAGAACTACATGGGGATTGGTATGTTCAAGTGCAAACTAGTTTCACCCCTAAGGGGGCTCATTAGTGCTAAATGACCATGTGGGGTGTAGGATAGTTTATATAAGGAGAGTAGGAGAGAGAGAGAGAGAGAGAGAGAGAGGTTTTAATGGGAGTTAGTGGAATCATGGGTAGTGGTGGTGGTAAGGTTTTCAAGAATGATTATGGAAGTAGGGGGAAGGATATTTTAGTGATTATAAAAAGCTAGGGGGTGTGAGGGAGGAAAAAAGAGGGTATTAAGAGGGGTGGAGAGAGAAAGGGAGGAGTATTAAGAGGGGTGGACCCGCACTCCATGTTCGTCGAAAGGAAACGATGTGAAACCCTACCACCTTGGCAACTCAAGCCATGAGTTTTGTGGTTGTTTGGATGCTTTAAGCATTGCTAGTTAAGTGTGCTCAAGCCAGAGCAGTACTGGGATGGGTGAAGTTGGATATCTTTCCAACCATTCTTGCAGTGTTGCAAGAGCATGACGCAGGTTGGCAATTTCTGAATTGCAACGATAAACAGATGTTGAAACTAATTTTGTGAAGAGAATCTTGTATTAAGTATGGCATGAACCATATTATTAAGCAGACAGTCATCCGAGAAGTTGTAATTCAATCATATTTGAGTGATTGACATCCGATGACTATCGTCAGATAGCAATGAAGGAGGAATACGGATCTGCTTAGAATATCACCTCTTAGTATATGTAACATTTAACTTCAGAGGGTCATGGTCAGAGATAGAGGATTCTGGAATAATTCCTAGGGATCCACCCCCATCCCCAAGAAAAGCTACTAACATAAAATCTATCTAGTCGAAACAAATTTGCAACAACCACACTCCCATATGATTTAGAAAACTAAAGGGATCCTTGTCTACGTGAAAAGGAAAGCAACTTCCATAAATCAAGCAAACCAAAGGTAAAACAGAAAGAGTCCCAACACTTTAAGGTTCCCATCCTAAAATTGTAGTAGTTGTACCTCCCACTTTATCAACAACATCCTCAATCATATTAAAATCTCCTCCCACCAACCAACAATCCGCTAAACACACATAATCAGAAAGAGACAGCCATAAACCTGCCCTCTCAGACGTAGAATTAGGGGCATAGAGATTCAAGAGGCCAACCTTCTGGGATCCTATTTTTACAATAATGAACTGTGCTTGTTTATTCATAATAGTACTTGTTGACATGATAATAAATTGCCAATGTTGTCTAAGAGCAATGCATAATCCAGCCTGGCTGCCATTAGCGCCAAAGGCAAGAACCCAGAAATGAATCCACCTTCTTGGTAAAATGGGGCCATACTTCCGAATCCTATCCATGCACAAGTGATGCTCTTGTAGAAAACAAATATGAATAATACCAACATTAGAAGTACCTAAATCTGAGCATAAGAGTACTTTAAATCTGCGAAAAGCCTAAATACCTAGGCCTTGCACATTCCAGGAAAGAAGATGTAAGGTGTCCATATTACATAGGTTTTAGTGATGTCTTTTTCTCAAGAAGAGCATCCTGACGGCCTTTCTAGGCATCCTCCAGAGCTCTCGCTTGTCTCTTTAAAAGCAAATCCTTCCCTACATAATTATGCACCCTATGTTCCTTAACGAGCTTTGGGGAGCTTTGAGTAGTCAAAGGATCTTGTGAAACTGTGAATTGAAATCCAACACTAGGGAGTTTATCTACACCCTTAGCCATTTCAACACCCATAATATCTGGTTGACCAGAAATAATCGAAAGGAAGCAATTTACCAAAGACATTAAACTGCTGATTTGCATCAATTCCCATATTAACACTTTGAGGCATTTCCACATCCGTAGTATCTTGTTGAGTAGAAGCAACCTTTCCTTTTAATTTATCAGAAGAAGCCAAATTAACAGATGCGATCAACTACTGATTCTCAACAATTTTCAAGGGTAGCTGGCCTACTACCAAATTCGGAAAGGACTTAGGGAACTGAGTAGAATACAGGTTTGTCTTTTGTGAGGAAGAACCTGAATTGAGTCTCTATTGAGGAAGGTAGGATGATGATTGATCCAAAGTATTCAACTTGTGTGAACAATCCTCTTCTACATGGAGAGCAGTATACCTATTTTGTAAGGGAGGAAATTCCTTCAGAGTATTAATTGTCACATGTTGAGGCTTGTTAGGAGATGCATGTGAAGATGTCTTCTTATGCCCCACCTCAATCCAACCATAAGATCTATCCTGATATGGAACTATTATAGTCATGTTAGGTATATGCTTGTCATTATCTTTAGTAAGTTTTAGGCAATTTTTTGCCAAATGGCCAAATCCAAAACAACAAAAACATTGATTCAGCAAGCCCCTATACAAGATTTTCTGAGAATAAGATGCTTGCCTTGGGTCAAGTAGATTGGGCAACAAGATATTTGAGGGTAGAATTGCGGACTTAGAAATCAAAAGTTTTGCATATGCAGCACCCATATACTTATCTTCGATTTAAGGGGGCTTATTGTAAGTTTCCAAAATGTACCAATAATGCCATCAATCAGATGCACAAAAGGCACCCATTCTTTACGCAAATTAGGAAACACCACCACACATGTATGATATACATCTAAATCATGAAGTACCTTATTTGTCTCTTGATTACCACTGCTTTCTTCTCTAATAAGATCAGTATCATGCATTCCATCTCGAACTCCACCTGATACTAATTTCGACCAATCATCTATATATTCGTAATGTTGTCAACATCTTGTTTCAAAGCGTTTTGCAACAATAAACGAAGATCATCACGCCTAGGACGAATGCCCAAAACATACGCAATGACAGTCCTAATCTTTAGACGTTGAATCTCTCTTATGATCTGTGTTCGATACTGGTCCGACAACAAAAGCTCTACGACATTGTCCGAAATAGGTGGGATGTTCGGGTTAGCTGCACGGGAGCCTTGCTTAGAATGTTTGCGATGACGCAGCAACTGCTCCTGATTCACAGTTGTATCGATGAAGATCAAAGTGATGCAAGACTGGTCATGGCAACTAAGCTGGTTGCGGTAAGCAGGCTGATGGAAGCAATTGGCTTGTTCACAACTACGGTGGCAGATGCGCCAACCCCTAAAAAGGGACATTAAAAGAGGCACTTGACACTAATAAATTTTCATAATAATGTAAAAGTATTCATTTTATTTTTAATAAATAAATAAAATAAAATAAAGGGTCATTAATTCCTCACATTTTATTCTCTTAAAATTTATGGATATTTTTATCTTGACATTAAAAATTGGACTTCACTCTACTCATATTTCTATAATAAATATAAAATTACTCGTTTTTTTAAAAATTAATTAATTAAAATAAAGGTTCATAAACTTCCCCCTTTTTTATTTGACATTATAAAGGAGAATTAATATTGTTAGGTAGTGGAGCAAGAATGGGTCTGGTTAGTTAGGTGAAGCACCAAGAAGTTAAAGATGTAACTAACACGATTATAAATAGAAACAAAGGAGGTCCAATGAGGACACTTTTTGGAGTCTACTCTGAGTATGTTACATTGGTGGAGACAACGGGCTCTTGCCACGGCGTCTGAGTGTGTAGAGTACTCTAGCTGACTTCTTGACGAAGCACAGCAAGCCGACAACCGACTCTTCCCATTAGCATCCAATAATCACTGCCAGGTCACCATCCATGACACAAAGATCTCATACACCATGCAACAACCGGAAGGGGATAACATTGTTAACATGCAACCCAAATTCATAGAACACGCACAGGTTAACCCTGCCATGGAGCAGATGTTTCAGGCAATGTCAACAATGATGATGCAAGTAAATCATACAAACCAAACACTTATGACATGGATTACAAATTAGTCCGCTGGTGCAACGACCAACAAACAGAAAGATTCAAGAATCCACCCAAGATCCTTCTCGGGTTTTCCAACAGAAGATGTTCTAACATGGTTGGATCATTTCGACAATGTGGCGGGTTACCATGAATGGCACAACAAAAGAAAGGCGTTAGAATTGCGAACAATGTTGGAGCATGTTGCTGCCACCTGGTTCATTCAACAACCTGAGGAAATCAAACATAATTGGGCCTACTTGCGTGAGCAATTCATATAACACTTCGCAAACAACGATGTCACACAAACAACCCTCCAACAATTAAACAATCTACGTCAACAGGCGCATGAACCAGTGACACAATTCGCCGTCAAAATGAAACAGTTGTTACTGCGTTGTCGTGTTGTTACGCGCGTGCATGGAGAACGAGGCGGGACCACCGGGGCCTCGAACCGAGAAATAACCGAATGAAGGGAGGGGAAGGACTCTTACAATGTAATTCACACGTGCACAGACCCACAGAATCACAGGAATTGCAATTAGCTGCAAAACGCCAGATGGAGACAGAACGAATGTTTATGTATATATATATATATCAAGACGTTACAGTCGGCAAGCCGGCGAGTGATTGGCTCCGACGCCTACGCGCGCATGCACACACACACACGCACACACAGAGAAAGCGAGATGGAGGCTCTGCCGGGAGCACTCGGGCGTCCCGCGGAACAGAGTCAGCCTCCCGAAACCTGCACAGAACGATTATAGAGAGGACAGAGGAGAAGCGCTCAGTTCCAATCCGGCAGCACTTCGTCCTCCCAAAAAAAACGCCCCATTTCCCTCACTTCTCCCTCTCTTTTATAACCCAAGGAGGGAGACCGTTACCACTTGTTACATCATGCTTATTCCCTGTCCTTTTGGATAGGGATACGCCTCGATTTCCTCCCTAACGAACGCGTACTACCTAGGATTTTGCCTCAGGGTACTTGTACCTACCTACGTACTACACAACAAAACTTGTGCCCACGTGTAAGGGCCGGTTTACGCACGTTATACTCGGTTTCCACCTAGGGACGGTTTTCTCCACGACATCCACCCCCACCTAACCGCGCATCCACCGGTATGCGCCAAAATTAGACTCCTGCCGGAGAAGATCGGCCCACGCTTATCCTTCGTCTTCCAGATCGGCATCCATTCCGAGCCAATCGTTGTCGCTATCCAGGTCGCCTGGGTCTGGTTCAGCCTCGTGCCGCTTTTTGAAGGCTTTGATCCTTTTCCCCGCTACCGGTACCGCCATCCTTGTCCCGTCGAGCTCTGCGAGATGGTAGGTCCCATTGTCGTTGGCTCTCATCACCGCATAAGGCCCGAACCACCTTCTTGCAAACTTCCGCGTTGCCCGGTGCTAGTTGTCGAGGCTGCTTTCATACACTAGAACCCAGTCGCCTTCCTCGATCTTCTTCGGTCTTAGTCGATGAGTCCGGTCGAACCGTCCTTTATCCTTTACCCTCGCCACCCGTAGCTTCTCCGTGCCTCGGTCCACGTCCTCCGGTCTTCGTTCCAGCTGCCCAATCCATGCTGCTAACAGCTCCTCCCGACTCATCTCGTTGTTCCAGTCCACCATGCCCATGAGGAGATTGTCTACTCCGTTGGCATGATCGGCTTCTACCCGTACATCAGCTCTGCCGGCACGAACCCGATTACCGAACTGTGCGTAGTTCAGTCCGCCCACAACGCGTAGGGTAAGAGCCGTGGCCAGCTCCCGACTTGGCCTCCACACGCCCATACTAACGCTTTGAGAATCGGCCCGTGTCCGCGCTCCACATTCCCGTTAGCCTCCGGATTGTACGTCGTGGTGAGCGAGAGATTAATTCCTAGCCGACCAAACAGCTCTTCCGCCTCTTGCGCGTCCAATTCCCCGCGGTCGGCCACAATCTTTCCTACGCACCCGTACCGGCACAACACTTCTTCAATTAGAAATCGGCACACGGCCACAGTCGTTTTGCTCTGCAATGCTCGGCCTTCCACCTGGTTCGTCAGGTCCTCCCGAGCCAGCACCAGATACTGCATCTGCCCTACCCCCATCGGCATCGTCACCAGATCCACCATCCACTTGAAGTGGACGGTCGGAGGGTAGGTCGGGTGAAGCTCGTCCCAATGTCGGACTATGGAGTGCACTTGACAGCTTTTGCAAGTCGTTACGAACCAATGCACGTCCCGGTATAGCCCCAGCCACCAATACTTCCCCCTTAGCTTCTCGAATGTGGCCCACATCCCGCGGTGTCCGGCCTAGGGACTCTCGTGGTACGCCGTCAACAATTCTTCCTGTTCCTCTTTCTTCACCACCACTCGGAGTGAGATGTCGTTTCTCTTCTTCGGGTGTTTCCATATGCTCTCGTCCCGTAGGAAGAATCGGTACGCTTTCTTCCGAATCCGGTTGGCCTCTTCCTTCGTCCACGTCGCGTCCGGTATCATTGTCTTCAGGAACCCGCCGATCTGGAGCCACTCCCCGCTGTACTTGCTCTGTTCGAATTCATTAAGCGCCGGAGTGCTCCCCTTTCTTGTTGTTATATTAGCTAACCCGAAGAAGTCCTCGCCGACCTCTTCGTTATCCGAAACCATGCCATCCTCGTCATTGAACCTCACCCTTGAAAGCATGTTGGCCATGGCGTTATCCTTTCCGAAGATGTGTCGTATCTCCGGGTTTAGGTACTTGATGTACGTGATCCACCTGAGCATCGCCAGGTCCGGAGTCGCGCATCTGGAAACCATACCCAGAATCGGTAGGCAGTCTGTCTCGATGATCACTTCCGTCCCGATCAAATAGTCCTTGTCGGCCTTAACTGCCGAAACGATACCCCATAGCTCGCGCTTGATTTGGGCGTATCCTCACTGCCGCTCACTCAATACCTTTGCCCCGAGCCGGATCGGGAACCGTACGCCATCTTCGTCTTCCTGATTGATCACCCACCCGATCCCGTTCGGGCTCATGTCCACCGTTACGTAAATGGGGACTTCCTTACCGTAAACCACTTTCCGGAGAGCCGGTGCCGGAGCAAGCACCTCCTTCAGCCTCCGGACCGACTCCGTGTGCTCTGCCCTCCACTCGAACCTACGCCCTTTCTTCAATAGCCCGTAGAGCGGAATCCAAATGTGGTAGAACGCGCACGCACCCAAGAATCTGCGGACCCCCGTAACCGACCCGCAATCGTCCTTCATCACGGAGATGGCTTCTACCTTTGCCGGGGACGATTTCCGGCCATAGGGCCCGCATAGGTGTCCGACTGCTAGGATCTCCGACTGTCCGAATGCTGATTTTTCTCCGGAGAGGGTGAGCCGCGCGCTCCCGAGTCTTTGTAGCACTTTCTCGCAATCGCGGATGTGATCCGTCACGAACCTCCGGCAACCGTTGGCCCCGACCGACTCGTCCTTGTCCTCCACCGGACATCCTTTGATGGGGATGTTGTCCAGAAACGGCATGGTGATGTCCGGGATGCAGTCCCTCAACACCTTGTTCATCGCATTCACCATGTGTGCCACCGAGTTTGTTCCTCCTTACGGCAAGGTACACATCCGAACTAGGCCGAGAGGAGTCCGCATCGTCGTGACATCCCTGCTCTCTACGGCTAGCTGGAACTGATTGTAGCCTGAGTACAGGTCCCCGACCGAGTAGATTGACCTCCCTACGAAAGCCTCCGCGAACTCATCGATGGTCGGTCCGATACCTGCGTTTCGAATGGTCGCCTTGTTGACCGGCTTTAGGTCCTGTATGAAGCGCAGTGTGCCGTTCTTCTTCGGCACGGTAAACCACCGATTCGAATATGGGGCATTCGACGACTTGAGGATGCCCATCTCCATCTTCTATTTCAGCAACTCCATCAGCTTCGGGATGTGAGCTTTGGGTACCGGAATCGGTTTGAGACTCCATGGCACATGCGGTACCGTGAAGATCACCATTGGTTCCACAACCTTCGGGTCCACGCACCCGATCTCCTCCGGTGAGAATGCGAAAACCTTCCCGGGCCTCCCGAGCATTCTCCGAAACCTGTCTCCTTCCGCCGGCAATAGAAAACCATCCCCACCGATCTTGAGCTCCCGTAGCGTTATGTCGGTTAACGCGTGTCCCATGCTGGCCGGATCTCGTAAACTTGGGTATGACGCGACCCCCTTTATCTGTAACTCGCTGCCCTCCGGCAAGGGTGCCGCAACTGGCCTCACCTTCCGGTCCACGGTCTTGTACTTCGTACCCACTGGGGCCATCCGATCCGACTCGAGTCCACTACCGAAGTCGGCGATGATTTCGTACATCTTTTCCGAACATACCGGAATCGTCCGGTCCTCATTAAGGCCTTCTCCGAACACCTCCCGTAACTTCCCCAAGGTGTCATCGAAAGAGACCGCCTCCACGGCTCCATTGATTTCCTCTTCAGGGCCAAGGACTCCCCATGCCCGAAGTCGCTCCTCCGCCCGCTTCTTTTCCCGGCCAACTACACCGGCTATTGTACAACCTTCGCTATTGGAGAACCAAAATTTTCTACCTATGGTATAGGTTTTTTCGCCTATAGAACATCTATGGGGTTTTTTCGGGGTCTCCGGACCATCGCGGCCCCATGCCTTGATAGCCCTCTCTAAAAATCCCCTCAGTTTTCGGCACCGAGGGTCTCGCGGTTACGCTTATGGTTCGGTCACACCGTTAGGAACTGGACCAAGTGGCGCCCATCCTGGCTCTTGACTCATGCATATGCCGAACCGTTGTCCATCACCTTTGTCTCCATGCGCGCCGCCGTGATGTATGGTTCTCCGAGTATCACCAGATGCGAGGACGTCTCCTGCACAAAGAAGTGTTGGTCGATCTCAACATTGCCGATTTTTACTCGTACATTCAGGTAGGCTCCGTGCAGCTCCTCCATGGCGCGCATTGCTGCCCGTATCTTCCACCCGTGCTTGGTGTTGATCGGCCACTTTCCCTTCTTGTAGAAGTCCATGGACATCAAGTTGATCTCCGAACCGTGGTCTACCAACACCACCACTGGCTCCTAGACATCCCCGATCTGAACAGGGGTTTCCGTAGTGACCCTAGCCCAATGTAGCCTCGAGTAGTGGCTTTCCTCCAATTCGTCTTCCAGGGCCATGTCTTCTAGGTGCATCATTTGCACCTCCACCGGCTTTTCCAGCTCCGGCTCCGTTGAAAGCCTTTTCCGCTTCACCAAGTCTACGATGGAGTCATGGAACTCCTTCTTGGCGATACCGAGCACTTCCCTTAGCGACAGCTCCACTTTGTTGTCGAGGATCCGTTCCTCCAGGACCTTTCGATCTCCTTGCTCAACCGATAACCGGCCTTTTTGGCCTTGTCCGGTGCGCCGGATGCACCGACATCACTCTGCTTCGGCCCGAACCGGGTCTCATACAGTTGTGAGGGTTCGCTCCCCCCCCCCCCCCCCCCCCGGTCTTTCCCGCTCGCTTGTCTTCCACCAGAATCTCGTAGTTCTGGCATGCGGCTTCCACGAAGCTCGTCTTCTCCTCGACCAGGTCACTCCACCCGGTTACCTCCCGGACCAGTCTTTTCGCGCGGTTCGCTTCCTCTTTCTTCAGCCTTACGCCGGCGAGCCCTTCCAGAATCCAGCTTCTTTCGTCTTCCAGTCTTCATCGCTTCCGACCCGGATTCCAGCCGACGCTGAGTAGTGGACGGTCTCCGTGTGACGAGCCGCCGCTTCTTCCATCAACCGTTTCATACCCCCTCGTCCGACATTCAGATCTTGGGCCCTCCGGGTTTCGCTAGCATCCACCCGACCGTTCCATAGGTACACCACATTAGCTCTTATCGCTTCGGCGAAGTCCCCGCAGTCCTTTTGGGCGTGGCCGACTACATCGCACCAGAAGCACCGGCTCCCAGCTGGAGGCCTTCGGTCACGGATTTGTTCGCCGTCGTCCCTCCGTGCTTGCGCGATCTGGAGGTCCCTCACCATCTGAGTCAGCTCCTCTAGAGACACTCCTCCGAACGAGCTTTTGACCATGTCGGTCGAAGTCGAGTCGGTCTTGAGCCAGTCGTGGGTCTCTTCCCTTCGCGTCGGTGGGGGTACCTTGACCTTCCTTGTCGCAACAGAACCCGCCCTCGTCAAGCCTTTATCGACCCACTCACGCCGCTTATCAAAACGGCCGCAGACTCTCTTTACCTTGGCACAATCGGTTGTTAGACCGTCATCGGTCTCTAGTATGAAACCCACTTGCTCCCGGTCCCTTGCATCCACCGATTTAACGAACAATAGGACACGACTTGTGTCCAGCACAGTCCGGTCCAGCGCCGAAAGTCGTGTGAAGCGTTCTTCAAACTCCCAAAGGAGCACCGACGCGTTCCTCCCCTTTTCGGGGGTCTCCACCCATTCCATGAAGTCCCGCTTCGACAGCCGAAGCGCGTCATGAAGCCCGTATTTTTCAAGGAGCCGACCTTCAAACTCTTCCCAGGTCCGATTCTCAGCCCGTACCTCAAGCACCTCTGCGTGGATGCCCAACATCGCCACCCGAGGGAATCCGGCCAGTCAACTGTCCTCCGGGATGTCCCTCATCACCATTTCGGCTCAGTAAGCCTCCAAATAGCTCGTGGCGTCCTTCCCACCGAACCGGCCTATCGTGCCAACGACCGCTTCAATAGTCCTATCGATCCACAGCCGAAGCCATGGCTTCTTCAAGATCCGACCCTCTCATCTTTCTATTCCTCTACCGCCTGTTCACGTCGGGTTCACCAAATATGTCGCGTTGTTATGCGCGTGCGTGGAGAACAAGGCGGGACCACCGGGGCCTCGGACCGAGAAATAACCGAATGAAGGGAGGGGAAGGACTCTTACGATGTAATTCACACGCGCACAGACCCACAGAATCACAGGAATTGCAATTAGCTGCAAAACGCTAGATGGAGACAGAACGAATGTTTATGTATATATATATATATCAAGACGTTACAGCCGGCAAGCCGGCGAGTGATGGGCTCCAACGCCTACGCACACACACACACAGAATGCGAGATGGAGGCTCTGCCGGGAGCACTCGAGCATCCCGCGGAACAGAGTCAGCCTCCCGGAACCTGCACAAAACGATTATAGAGAGGACAGAGGAGAAGTGCTCAGTTCCAATCCGGCAGCACTTCGTCCTCCCAAAAAAAATGCCCCATTTCCCTCACTTCTCCCTCTCTTTTATAACCCAAGGACGAAGACCGTTACCACTTGTTACATCATGTTTATTCCCTGTCCTTTCGGACAGGGATACGCCTCGATTTCCTCCCTACCGAACGTGTACTACCTAGGATTTCGCCTCAGGCTACTTGTACCTACCTACGTACTACACAACAAAACTTGTGCTCACGTGTAAGGGCCAGTTTACGCACGTTATACTCGGTTTCCGCCTAGGGACGGTTTTCTCCATGACAGCGTGTCGACCCCAATATGAAGGAAACCATGAAGCTCTATTTTCTACTACCATGATTACGCCACGACATATACTGACGTGTCAGAGACCGAGGCCCAATGACATTCCATATGGTTGTGCAAATCGCACAACGAATTGAGGCACCGGATTACATGGACCTATCACAACCGACACCACCTGCAAATAACAGTATTCAAAAGACAGCAATTGAGCCGACCATTGGCCCAATGGACATAGACATCCAAAATGTACAATTCATCACTAAAAAGAACTTACCAGATAGAGACAATCATGGTAAGCCTCGTTGTTTCTATTGTAATGAGTATGGCCATGTTAAAAAATATTGTAGGAAGTTTGCAGCCTCTAGACATCATCAAAATGCACAAATCCAATTGGCCGACACTGCATCATTTGCCATGGAACAGGGAAACTACCAAGAGGGACGTTGACGGAAGAGCAACTCCTGCACATTCAAGCCGCAACCTCTCCCGAACGCATGGTATGTTGCACAATAGCACAAATAGATAACACATCACATGAAGCCCTTTTAGATTCAAGAAGCACCATATCTTCAATTAGTTTAGATTTAGTTAGTTAAATCACTAAATTTACCTACTTCACCCGCAGCGCCGATTCAAGTCATCTTTGGCGATAAGCAAAAAATATACCAATCTGCTAGACACGCACATTGTACATTCACCCTTGCCCAGCACACGTTTCTTCATTCCTTCTAGGTCTTACCGCACCAACTATTTCCAATGACGTTAGGTTGTGATTGGTTTATAAACAATGGCACACAACTGCACTTTGATACACAAACATTAGTTTTACCTAATACAAAGCCATTAGCCACAATTCCATTACTTAACACTCCACAATTTTGCGCACACATCTTGCACACACAAATTCACCTAGAACCACCACAAGTACGGCTAGCTGTAATCCATAGTATCCTCCGGCAATTCCCCGACCTATTTTACACGTCTACAAAGACAACCAAGATCAATCTTCCGGTGCAACATTCTATTCCCACAGTCAATTCAAAACCAGTTCAAACTGCACCCCGACGACAATCACCATTAGATAATCATCGAATCAATCAAGTAGTACAAGACATGCTAAAGAAAGAAATCATTGAGTCATCAAGTAGTGATTGGATTTCAGAGCCGCATCTCGTCCGTAAGGACGATGGTACGTTCCGTTTTTGCATCGATTTCAGGCCCTTGAACAAGATCATGAAGGATGATCTCTATCCATTGCCATGTATCCATGACTTGTTAGGTCAAGACGGGAAGTCAAGTTATTTCACATCACTAGATCTTGCGTTGTCATGATGTGGTGTGTTTAATGCAAGAAAAAGTGCAAATTTGAGGATACATGCACATTACACAAATACTTGTAAAATTGAAAATAATAATAAACAAACCTAGGACATGATGGCATTGAATGCATATTGAGGGTTGCAAGTAGGATTTGAACCTTGCACATCTAAGATAAGAGGCAATTATCATACCACTAAAGCTACTACTACATGCTTTAGATTTTTTTTATTTTCTTCTCATATTCAATATTCCATAGCAAACAGACAAAACCGTGTACACAAAACCATGGTTTTAAGTCCATGGTTTTGTGCATGTCACAAGCAAAACCGTGTGCACAAAACCATGGTTTTAGCCCATGGTTTTGTGCATGTCACAAGCATGGAGAGACCTATAAAAGCCTCTACTTGGGCTTGATTATGGGGGGCTCAATAGGTGATAATCACCATCGTCATCATCATCATCAATATAAAATTCTTCTTATAATTATACTTCTATTGTTCATCTTCTTTCATCTTTGATACTTCTTCTTGTACTTCTTATAATCATCAATCTTTTGATCTTTTCAAGGGTAACATTGTTTCTCGATAACTTGGTAAACGTCCTCCCTGGTCAAAGACCCCAGTGGTTCCGTTCAAGCGACACATGCATGTTCATCTCCTCGACATCTTACTTGGTCAACCGGACGTGAAGAAGCGGTAGGAAGGATCAAGACAAGGATCGACCAATACTTGGAGATGGCATCCTCAAGCAATCAAGTGGGAGAGTTCAAAAGAATGATGATAATCTTCGAGCAAATGATGAGATCTCAGGACAACGATGCAAGTGTGGAGAAGGCCGTCAACCGTGTTGTGGAGGTCGAGGGTCAACTTGATGGAAGGAACATTACGAAGTTCCTCGATGTATACAAAAGGGAGATGAATCAAAGGGACATGTCTGAAGCATGTCAAATCTCGAGTTTCAAGCGAGTTGCCGCCAACAACATCCAAAGGCGGGTCATCGAGCCTCAAGAAAGGAAGACAATGTGGTCAGAGTTTGAAAGAGCAATATTAGTGGAGTTTGCAACGGAAGATTTGTCAGGGATGACTCGACATGCCTTGATGAAGTGGATAGAAAAGAAGAATAAGAGGATGAGCACTTCGAGGGTGTACGACGAGTTCGACCAAATGTTTCGTCATCTCCCCGCCACAGACCAAGTGCTGCTTGAGGAGGACAAGACTTTGTACTTCTTGAAAGTTATGGACATGAAGGATAGACGAGAATTGGGGACTCTTCTAGAAGATGATACCCAAGCGAACGGGCTTGTAGCGGACTGGGTTGCGGTGAAGCGAGCATGCAACAAGTTCGACAGGCGTCATCAATGGCTTGATGACATTGACTTGGTAAGGCCAAGCGTAGAAACATCAACTTAGACTACCTAAAGAAGTTGAGCCGCCTAAACAAAGTTACCTACATGAAAAGAAGATTGATGATGACTCGAGGACGGAGAAGGCCACTTCGAGGGAGGATGAATGTTTCGGAACGCACGTTGTGTTCGAAACATCAGATGATGAAGGAGCAAGCCTAATCGAAGCTTGCATCAATGGAGATAAAGAGTGCGAGGCTAGTGTAATTGAGGATCTAGCCACTAAAGACGACATCGAGGAGGTGACTATGAACAAGAAAACAAGCATCAACAACGACCATGGCCGGATTTTCTCCACACATGCTCCAGAGACTTGGGCAGTTGCGTCCAAGAACCAACATGAGACCCAAGAGACGGAAGGTGTCGGCGAGGAGCCGAAGGTCGAAACGAATACATGCGATGAAGAGAGAAGGATAATGAAGCTTGCTCGATAAAGAAGGTCAATGGGTATGAGGCCCATGAGATTGAAGAGATAGCCATAAGAAATGACATCAAGTCAGAGGTGGCTATGAAAGAATTAATGGCAGATGGCCACATCGAGGATTCCTTCACACAAGTTCCGGAGACTTGGGCAGTTGCAGAGAGCCAACGTGAGACCCAAGAGATGGAAGGTGGTAGTAAGGAGAAGGACCAAGATGGTGTGCACAACATCGACCCGAAGATAAATATCGACAAGTCGATGGTGAATGATGGCAATGACAAGAATTTCCCCTCACTGGTTCCAGAGACTTGGGCAGTTGCGTCCGAGAACCAACAAAAGACCCAAGAGACAGAATGTGGCAATAAGGGGGAGTTCCAATCTAATGTGAAAGATGACATCAAGACAAAGGTGTCGAAGGAGACTGACCAAAGAGAAATGGATTCAAGTTGTGTGAATGAAGCAATGAGGCTGGAGTACTTTTGTTGAGTGGTGGCGGAACCAATCTACAAAGATATGAAAGAGCTTCAAAAAGCTCACGATTCATGGGTGTCCTTCGAAGAAGCTTTACGGGAGACATATGATCATGAAGAGCCGAAGGGACGAGGTCTATACAAGTTTGACCAATGGGTGTCATCGAGGAAGACCCACCAGAGTGGTATGCATGCATTCATTGAGTTTGAATGTCGGTTCGCTCAACTCTCGAAGCGGGAACAAGGATTGGTGGGGGCGAATAAAGTCTTAATGTTCGTCAAGTCGATTGATCGGAAGAAAAGGACGGCCATTGGAGTCCAACTCCAGGATGACGATGGTGTGAACGGCCTCACTAAAAATTGGGCCGAAGTGAAAAGGGTATGCCAACGACATGACAAGAGGAGGATAGGAATCTTGTCAACAATTTCACAGCCGATGAGGGACGATAGGAGGACAAGATGCAGCAACATGCCACCACCGAAGGAAGCAAGCTCGAAGAGGGAAAGTTCGACGATGCTCGACATAGAAGTCTTTGAGAGGCATTCAAGAACTTAAAGGCGCAAGTTGAGGCTGAAGAGAAACTTCAAAAGGGACAAAAACTGAGGCGAACGATGGTTGAGGAACAAGAGGCCTCTCCATAAATGCAGATTAAGGGTGGTGGATTCAAAGGCTCAAGTTCGGTACGGCGGTACCACATGAGAAAATGAAGAACAAATCATCTTCTCATCTTGGAAAGAAACAACAGAGAAGGATGAAACCAATGAATCGAGGATGGCAAATGCCAGTCCAAGGGAGGAAGAATGTTTCAGAACATGCGTCATGTTCGAAACGTCGGGTGGTGAAGGAGCAAGCCTAATAGAAGCTTGCATGATCAAGGAGGATAAAGAGTGTGAGGCCCACATGATTAAAGAGGTAACCACGAAAAACGACATCAAGGAGGTGATCGACCAAAGGCGTATGGAATCCTCCACACTTGTTCTAGAGACTTGGGCAGTTGCATCTGAGAATCAACGTGAGACCCAAGAGACAGAAGGTGGCGACGAGGAAGCGAAGGCCGGAGCTGATGCACATGATGGGAGCATAGACACAAACAATGACATTGGCCCAAAGATGGCAAGAACGAGCAAGGACCATGGAGTGGATTCCTCCACACTTGTTCCAGAGACTTTGGCAGTTGCGTCCGGGAGCCAACATGAGACCAAAGAGATGGAAGGTGGTTGTGAGGAAGTGAAGGATGAAGCCGGTGTGTGTGATGAAGACACCAAACGAAGCACAACAACGAAAGCGGATGTGCACAACAAAGAGGCCAAAGAAAGTGCGACAATGGACAATGACAGCAAAACAAGCCAAGAGTATTTGAAATGTGTACCTCAGGAAGTGATCATGTCTTCTAACATGAGGGAGGAAACTAGCATGAAGTTCAAAGGTACGATGGTCAACTCAAACGCGAGAGTTTACCACAATGAATGGAAGAAAGAGAGGCATGCAATATGGTCTCTTAGAGACCCCATGATGAGCATGTGCTTGAAGGGACTACAATGGGTAGTCAACATCAACATCGACATTCAAATGAGGTCTTGTGAAGGCAAGCAGCGGACGAGAAAGAATGAAGGATCGAAGTTTCTTGACCAAGGAGATAGACAGGATGCAGGTGGCACATACACAAATTTTGAAAGGTTATGCTCAAGAGGGGCGAAGGGGGCCATGACAACCGGTCATAGCATTGCGAAGTGCAAGCGAACAATATGGTGGATCGGATGGCGACGATAGTTTGGCTGGAAGGAATGGACAAGCTCAAAATGGAGGGACAAAGACAACGTGGGCAAGCCACAAGAAAGGAGCAAATCGAAGGTTGACAACCTTTGGCCCCACCACATCACTCTTTTCCTTCTTGGCACATGTCGGAGGATGTGCGGTTTGGTGGGGGTGGATGTCGTGATGTGGTGTGTTTAATACGAGAAAAAATGAAAATTTGAGGATACATGCACATTGCACAAATACTTGTAAAAATGAAAATAATAATAAACAAACCTAGGACATGATGGCATTGAATGCATATTGAGGGTTGCAAGTAGGATTTGAACCTTGCATGTCTAAGATAAAAGGCAATTATCATACCACTAAAACTACTACTACATGCTTTAGATTTTGTTTATTTTCTTCTCATATTCAATATTCCATAGGTAGCAAACAGACAAAACTGTGTACACAAAACCATGGTTTTGTGCATGTCACAAGCATGGAGAGACCTATAAAAGCCTCTAGTTGGGCTTGATTGTGGGGAGCTCTTATAATTATACTTATATTGTTCATCTTCTTTCATCTTTGATACTTCTTATTGTACTTCTTATAATCATCAATGTTTTGATCTTGTCAAGGGTAACATTGTTTCTCGATAACTTGGTAAACGTCCTCCCTGGTCAAAGACCCTGGTGGTCTCGTTCGAGCAACACACGCACTCGCATCTTCGCGATAGCGTCGGGGTACTGGCAAACCCCATTAGACCCTGCCGTCAAACACAAAATAGCTTTTCGCACACAACATGCTTTATTCCAATTTAAAAGAATGACATTCGGTCTATCCGATGTTGGAAGCATGTTCCAAAGAATGACAAATACAATCTTTCAAGACCTCATCAATGAGGGCGTGGTGCTGGTGTACCTCGATGATATCTTGATCCATACTTCTGATTGGCAGCAGCACACCCTAGTCTTGAGAGAGGTCCTCCAACGGATCCAAAAATATAATCTGCAATTGCAATGAAAGAAATGTCTGTGGGATTTATCATTTCAACCACCTGCATACAAAAAGATGAGCCCCCTGTTCACCCCCAGCAAATAGCAGAGCTACAACAACAAGATCCTACTATTAAAGAGATAATCCTACAAATCCAAGGAGGTAGGCAAAGTCAGATCCATCGTAACTTTATAATTATTAATAACATTTTACATTTTGTAAGTCAAGGTCAACCACCACGAGTCTACGTACCAGAAGCTCTTCGTCCAAGCTATCTAGAGTTCTATCATAGCAGTCAACTCGCCGAGCACTTCGGATTCTGCAAGTTGTTACATCGCATTCGATCCCTCTATTATTGGCCCAAGCTCCGTCAATCCGTCTCCCAATTCCTGAAAGCATGCCCAACGTGTCAATCAATGAAGGCTCCTCAACAATCGTATGGGACATTACACCCCATAAAAGTCACCGAGCCCTTCGAGCTAGTGGGATGGGACCTAATGGGCCCTTTCCCTACATCGATTCATGGCAATAAATACATTTTGGTAATAATTGAGTACCTAACCCGCTGGTGTGAGGCGATTGCCCTATCCAATGCCACAACTAACTCGGTCGCCCAGTCACTACTTCAACGAGTTATTTTTCCCCATGGTTGCCCACGCCAATTGTTAGACCAAGGATCACAATTCCACAGCAAGGTTATTCGCATACTGAGCCACAGCTTGGGCATCGCACAAATCTTCACATCGTCGTATCATCTGCATTCTAATGGGCTCACCGAACACCTAAATCAAACAATTAAACAAGTAATCTCAACATATGTGGATCCATTACACCAATCATGGGGATTTCGGTCCCTTTCGGATGGGATGGTCAGATATCGGAGATGAATGCCGACAAGCCCGGTTTCGGTTTCGGATCCGGATGACGAAGACCCCGGTTTCGGTACCGGATGACGAGTGTACCCGGAGAGCGATCCGGATGCAGGGACATATCCGTGAATATGTTCGCTATGGGCCCCTGAGGCTACAGTTGTAAATAGCCCAAAGTCATATAAGTATAAATATGACTTAGGGCAAACAGTTTTGTTGTTGCTTCTCATTTTTCTGTTTTTCCACTTTAGAGGGGTGAAGAGAGAGCAGCCGTGAGAGAGAGAAAGAGAGAGAGCGCGAGAGAGAAAGAGGTAGACGCCTCTGTGTATTTCCGCCGCCTGTGGCGAGGACAGCGAGCTCAAGGTCGTCGCCTTGGAGCTCGTCATTGTATACTTCTCTGTATAGTGTTGTTTGGAGTCTTGTACTCCCGTGGTTTTTCCCCGTTTAGGGTTTTCCACGTTAATCCTTGTGTACTCGCGTTTCTTCGTTTTGTTTCTACGTGTGTTTCCTATTTTCTGCTCCATTGATCCGCGATTAATCGGTTGTGGCCGAGATAAGAAGGTGGATAGAAGGGCCTATTCCTTACAAACTGGTATCAGAGCGACTGTTGCAGAAAATGGAAGGCGGCGGCAGCGGGCAGCCGATGATGATGGTGCTGAATGCACAGAATTACGCCGACTGGAAGATCAAGATGGAGGATCTTCTGATTGTTCGGGACCTGTACGAACCGATTGACAGGTCGGAAATACCGAAGGGGGTACTTGAGTCGGAGTGGAAGCTCCTGAACCGGAAAGCCGTAGCGACGATCCGACAATATGTCGACGTAAGCGTCCTGCAACATGTGGCGAACGACACCAACGCATACGAGATGTGGAAGAAGCTGTCTGGCCTCTATGAGAGGAAGAATGCGTTGAACCGGACCTCCCTGATGAGGAAGATTGTGAATCTCAAGTATCGGGACGGCGAGAGTATGGTGGAACACGTAAGCACGTTCATGGGATTCGTGAACCAGCTTGCGGCGATCAAGTTCCCGTTGGAGGATGCAATGCAAGCCATCATCCTGATGTGTACATTGCCGGAAAGCTGGGAGAACTTGGTGGTGACTCTCAGCACCTCGTGCACCGAAGATAACTTGTCCTTACAAACTGTAAAGACAAGTATTCTGAATGAAGAAGCGCGTCGGAGAGATAAGGAACCGGCCTCCGACCCGAAGATGCTGTTTACCGAATCGGATCGGGGAAGACAATGGAACCGGAGTCCGCAAAGACGGGAGAAGTCGGGGACCCGGTCGCAGTCAAGAGGAAGGCCCACATGCTTCCACTGTGGGAAGCCGGGGCACTTCCGAAAGAATTGTCGGCATTACCGAAAAGACAACGGAGCCGACGACACCGACTCGAAGAAGTCACCGGAGAGAAACGGTGCATACCGGGGAGCCACGGACCGGAGAGGTTCGGATCGGCGAGGACAGGACCGGAAAGGAACAACGGCACTCGCGGCAAGTGAGGAAGAAATCATGCTCATCACCGAAGAAGGTGAGCTAAACGTTGCCGGCGATGAGACGAACTGGGTGGTCGATTCCGGAGCATCGTTCCACCTGACCCCGGAGAGAAGATACTTCTCATCCTACACAGCCGGTGAGCATGGCTGTGTTCGGATGGGAAATGAAGGTACGTGCCGGATTGCCGGCATAGGAGACGTGTGGTTGACAACCCCGACCGGATGCAAAATGCTGCTGAAAGATGTCCGACACGTTCCGGAGGTCCGATTGAACCTGATTTCGGCCGGGAGGCTAGATGATGAAGGCTACACGGGTAGCATCCGGAACGGTGTCATGAAGTTCAGCAAGGGGAGCTTGATAGTGGTTCGGGCCCGGAAGGTCAACACACTGTACCTGATGAATGCCCGGTTATGTCCGGAAGAGCTGAATGTGGCAGCCGACACTGCCGGTGAGCTGTGGCACAAAAGACTGTGCCACATGAGTGAGAAGGGGATGAAGAGGCTTGCAGAAGACAACCTCATCCCAGTGAAGCACGTGCACCTGGAGAAGTGCACCGACTGCCTGGCCGGTAAGCAAAACCGAACCTCCTTCCACTCAAGGCCACCGACGAGACGTAGCGCACCATTGGAGTTGGTGCACACTGATGTGTGTCAGGTAGAAACGAAGTCACATGGCGGAGCCCAGTACTTCGTGACATTCATTGATGATCACAGCCGGAAGCTGTGGACGGCACCGTTGAAGACAAAGGACCAAGTG
Organism: Azolla caroliniana; assembly: GCF_043228905.1. Taxonomy (NCBI): domain Eukaryota; kingdom Viridiplantae; phylum Streptophyta; class Polypodiopsida; order Salviniales; family Salviniaceae; genus Azolla; species Azolla caroliniana. The sequence continues at coordinate 17,817,326 of NW_028230452.1, forward strand.
TTGTCCGTCTTCAAAGAACTCCACGCGAGAGTGGAAAGGGAATCCGGCAAGAAGCTGAAAGCGATACGAGCGGATAACGGAGGGGAATACCGGGGGCAGTTCCAGGAGTACTGTCGCTCGAAGGGAATCCGGCTCGAGTTTACTGTGCCGAAGACGCCGGAACTGAACGGGCTGGCCGAGAGGATGAACCGGACCATAATGGAGCGGGTCCGGAGTATGCTGGCGCATGCGAAATTACCCAAGGGGTTTTGGGCTGAGGCAATGTCGACGGCGACATATGTGATAAACAGATCACCCTCAGTTCCTTTGGACGGAGACACGCCGCAGAGAGTGTGGACCGGTAAGGAAGTGTCCTACCGGCATCTGAAGGTGTTCGGGTGTCTCGCATACGTGCATGTGGCAAAGGACCGGAGAGGAAAGCTAGATCCTAAGACCCGGCCATGCATATTCCTCGGTTACGGCGACGACGAGTTCGGCTACCGAGTATGGGACCCGGTCGACAAGAAGATATTCAGGAGTCGAGACATCATCTTCATGGAGGACAAGACACTCGCCGACTGGGAGTCGGAGAAGAAGATGAAGAGCTCCAAGTCGATCGGTGAGGATCAACTCTACGAGGAGCAGTCCCGACCGGCAAGGGACCGGTTAACACTCGAGGATCCGGCCGAAGACGGTGAAGAAACAGAACCGGCCGAAGAAGATGAAAATGATACCGGAACCGGCCCCGATCCCGAAATGGATTCGGATGAAGAAGAAGAATCGGAAGAACCGGTTACCGAAGCTCCGGAACGGAGATACCCTCTAAGAGAGAGAAGGGCCCCCCGGAGATTTCCGGAACCAGAGCACGTGTTGCTAACCGACGAGGGGGAGCCGGAGAGCTTTGAAGAAGCAAAGCATGACACCCAGAGCCGCAGGTGGTTGAGTGCCATGCAGGACGAGATGGATTCCCTGCATGAGAACCACACATATGAACTTGTGGAGTTGCCGAAAGGAAAGCGGGCACTGCGAAACAAGTGGGTGTTCAAGCTGAAACCGGGAGATGCCGGAAACCCCCCGAGATACAAAGCCAGGATCGTGGTGAAGGGGTTTCAGCAAAAGAAGGGCGTCGACTTCGACGAGATATTTGCCCCGGTAGTGAAGATGACCTCCATCCGGACGGTGCTGAGCATAGCGGCAAGCATGGACCTCGAGGTAGAACAGATGGACGTGAAGACGGCATTCCTTCACGGCGACCTCGATGAAGAGATCTACATGCAGCAACCGGAAGGATTCGAGAAGAAAGGGAAGGAGCACCTGGTATGCCGGTTGAAGAAGAGCCTTTACGGACTGAAGCAGGCTCCCCGGCAATGGTACCGGAAGTTCGACTCCTTCATGACCGACGAAGGGTACCTCAAAACGCAGTCCGACCACTGCGTGTTTGTGAAGAAGTTCGAAGGAGGAGACTTTCTAATACTCCTCCTGTACGTGGACGACATGTTGATCGTCGGACGGGACCAGGTCAAGATCCGGATGCTGAAGAAGGCTCTTCACCGAACCTTCTCAATGAAGGACCTGGGTCCGGCGAGACAAATACTAGGGATGCACATCATCCGGGACCGGAGCAAGAAACAGTTGTGGCTGTCACAGGAGAAGTACGTGACGAAGGTGCTTCACCGGTTCAACATGTCGGAAGCAAGACCGGTCGGATCGACCCTCCCGACAAACTGCAAGCTGTCCAGCAAGCAAAGTCCCAAGACAAAGGCTGAAAAGGAGGATATGATGAAAGTGCCGTATGCCTCAGCCGTCGGGAGCTTGATGTACGCCATGGTGTGTACGAGACCGGACATCGGATATGCAGTCGGAGTGGTGAGCCGGTACATGAGCAATCCCGGCAAAGAGCATTGGAACGCGGCCAAGTGGATACTCCGATACCTGAAGGGCACGGCAAACGTGTGCCTCCGATTCGGCTCCGGAAAGCCCGAACTCGACGGCTTTACCGATTCGGATATGTCGGCTGATGCAGATACCAGCCGGTCCACATCAGGGTATGTGATGACGTATGCAGGGGGAGCTGTTTCATGGCAGTCGAGGCTGCAGAAGACGGTTGCGCTGTCAACCACGGAGGCGGAGTACATGGCGGCTGTTGAAGCCGGCAAGGAAATAATATGGATGAAGGACTTCATTAGAGAGCTCGGTATCCGGCAGGAGGAGTACCGACTCTACTGCGACAGTCAGAGTGCAATCCACCTTGCAAAGAACGCGGCCTATCACTCCCGGACGAAGCACATCCAGCGAAGATATCACTGGATCCGGGAAAGGATAGAAGACAAGGAGTTCGTGCTGACGAAGATCCACACCGACGAGAACGGGTCGGATATGCTGACCAAGGTGCTCACACCCGACAAGCTGGAAGCATGCCGGAAGAGGATCGGATTGGAGAGACATCCCATGCCGAAGTGAAGGGGGAGTTTGTTGGGATTTCGGTCCCTTTCGGATGGGATGGTCGGATATCGGAGATGAATGCCGACAAGCCCGGTTTCGGTTTCGGATCCGGATGACGAAGACCCCGGTTTCGGTACCGGATGACGAGTGTACCCGGAGAGCGATCCGGATGCAGGGACATATCCGTGAATATGTTCGCTATGGGCCCCTGAGGCTACAGTTGTAAATAGCCCAAAGTCATATAAGTATAAATATGACTTAGGGCAAACAGTTTTGTTGTTGCTTCTCATTTTTCTGTTTTTCCACTTTAGAGGGGTGAAGAGAGAGCAGCCGTGAGAGAGAGAAAGAGAGAGAGCGCGAGAGAGAAAGAGGTAGACGCCTCTGTGTATTTCCGCCGCCTGTGGCGAGGACAGCGAGCTCAAGGTCGTCGCCTTGGAGCTCGTCATTGTATACTTCTCTGTATAGTGTTGTTTGGAGTCTTGTACTCCCGTGGTTTTTCCCCGTTTAGGGTTTTCCACGTTAATCCTTGTGTACTCGCGTTTCTTCGTTTTGTTTCTACGTGTGTTTCCTATTTTCTGCTCCATTGATCCGCGATTAATCGGTTGTGGCCGAGATAAGAAGGTGGATAGAAGGGCCTATTCCTTACAGTTGTCCATGCATACAATACCTCAGTACAGGAATCTACTCGCATCAGCCCTTTTCGGGCATTTTATGATCGTGATCCACGGTTGCCGCCAGACATACATGTCGTAAAAGCCCAACCTTGCCACGCGGGTGCAACCGAATGGTGGTTGCACCTCCAGATGCATCAGCCGCTATTGCGATGTGCAATCCAACACAACCTGTGCATGGCCCAACAAAGACAGTAAAAGCATTTTGACGCTTCTCACACGCCACTCGAGTTACAAATAGGAGAAATAGTCTGAGTATACTACATGATTCGCAAGACCGTACTTTGTGAATCATTCATGCATAGATGGTTAGGACCCTACACGGTTTTGGCACGCATCGGACCACAGACATACCGGTTGCGATGCACATCAAATTCTTCAAAGACGGTAGCTCACATATGCCACATTAAACGCGTACCAATAGCTACCCTGGATGCAGACCACGAGCGGTCAACTGAGGATCAAATTAGAGATGCCCCCGAAGTCGTTCCTGTTGACGATTCCAGCGTTGTGGTTGGGATGAGGTCGTTCCCCTCTGATTAGGTAGCCACAATTTCGATTGGAATGAGGTCGCTCCTTTTGATTATGCAACAGAGTTTCCGTCTCTTGGTCTCCGCATTCACTGTAAACCCTGGGTTTTTACTTTTTCAAAAAAGGGGGAGAGAGGGGAGAGTCGGATAAACCCTAACACCCTTTTTCAAAAACGGGGTAGTGTTAGGTAGTGGAGCAAGAATGGGTTTGGTTAGTTAGGTGAAGCACCAAGAAGTTAAAGATGTAACTAACACGATTATAAATAGAAACAAAGGAGGTCCAATGAGGACACTTTTTGGAGTCTACTTTGTGTATGTTACAATACTAATCATATTTTTATAATCTATTAATGAATGATTGTTCTCTTTTTAGTGAATTAGATTTATTTAAATAAAAAAATGAATGAATTAATATTTTGTATATTTATTTTGTAAAATGAATGGTTTTATAATATTCTTAGTGCCATTTCATATTCTCGAATATTGCGAATATCACGCGTGGAGAATATGGCGAATATCACGCATGTGTCAATCTATGAGTGTAACACAAGATAATCCTTCGTTAATCTCTTAAGAAGAACTCTACAAAAACATTATTACCAGTCTAGGCTTGTACAAGGCCTTGGTGGAGGCCGGCAACATCACGAGTGCAAAAGACTTCGGGAGGAGTTGAATGGACCCTTAATATTGGGGTCAACATTGACATATTGCTTTTGCAGGAACACCACCTCTCTCAAGAGAGAGCTTAGAGCCTAGTAAACCCCTTTTCGGGTGGGTGGCCCACATGGTGGTCGGCTGCACAGGGTGACCTCCACCGAAGAGGAGGGGTATGCATCTCGATCAGCGACAAGGCCCGATACGAAGTAACATCACATAGCACGCTAGTGGCGAGTATAGCCTTATATGTGCTTCTGAAATGGAATCGCCTTCAGATTGGGGTGCTAAACATTTATGCCCCTAACTCTTCACCCAAGAGAGAAATCTTCTGGAGGATGTTAGCGACAACATTGCCTGATGCAGAGGCATGGGTAAAGGTCGGTGATTTCAACATAACTGAGCACCTGGGATATAGGAAAGGGGGGGACCCAAAGACCGCTTCATAGTGCGAAGTTGGATTCACGGGCTTTCCTAATTGGCAAAATTGGGATGAAGGATACATGGTGCTCTTCCCTTAGGAGATGCTCACATTCGCTACACTTCTCCCGAGCTGCTGCGAATGCTAGGGGTGGTAGTCTTGCACGGCTAGACCGCATATACATCAGCTCGTCCCTTGAAAAGTTGGGGGGCTCCTTTGCTATCTTGGCAGGTCTTAACCCACCCCGCGGTAGCAAGGGGAGTCTCAATGTGAAAATCCCCACAAAGATCATGAACAATGTAGAGGTGAAGGCAGGTCTACATTGTATATGGAGAGAGACCATTTTAAGTGAATCGGCCAGTGAGGATTTGCAGAAAAAATTGGCCCTCTCCTCCACCTTTTTACAACAGGAAACCAAGCGGGCCCTCCAGCAACACACCAATTGCTACAAGCAGACCCTGGTTGCAATTGGTCTAGAGCTAAGCTGGAGGAAGCGAAGATGAAGCTACGGGAAAGGACGTTGAAGAAGAACCGAATGCAATTTCGAAGGACCGCAGCATGGTGAGCTAGAACAGACGACAAGGTCAACCGACATTTCTTTTAGTTCAGCACACCCAAGGATGGTGGTGGACATATACAAGGGCTGCACAAAACAAACGACTTAATAACAAAGGACAAGGATGAGATTCTGCATATGGTAACACAATACTATCGCGACATGCTCGCACCTATGCATATGCGGCAAAACACAGAGCTGGCTGAGAGGGTGATGGCTTGCATTCACCCCAAAGTAACCCATGAGATGGAAGTTGTGCTCGATAGCCCCATTTCTCGATTAGAACTCTCAGAGGCACTCAGGGAATTGCAGAGAGGAGCATGCCTCGGCCTCGATGGTCTCTCATGATATCTTTTTGAGATTCATTGGGAAAATGTTATCCCGTCATTGGAAGCTGGGGTTCAGGAGATTTGAACCTCAAGAATGATGTCGACTAGCCTGGCTGAGGGGATGATCTATCTCATCCCTAAAGCGGCAGGGCGAAGCCTATAGCTGCGACAATGGCGTCCAATCACGATCCCTAACATGATATACAAGATACTCACAAAAGTCCTAGCTCGGTAGATAGCAAGCTTCTTACCGGACATCATACATGAGAACCAAATAGGGTTTATCAAGGGTAGGTGTATCTTTGATAATGTGTTGCTTCTCTGGGAAGTTATGGCATTGGCAGATCTCTCCGTATCGAGCTCGGCTATTCTGATGTTAGACTTTGAGAAGGCCTACAATAGGGTATTATGGCCCTTTTTGGAAAGTGTGATGAGAGCTATGGGCCTACCCCAACAATGGAGGAATTGCACTTCTGCACTCTATCGGACTGCTACCAATAACGTGATGGTAGTTGGTGCTAGGGGCCCCGCCTTCCAACTACATCGCTCAGTGTGGCAAGGTTGTCCCCTAACCCCATATCTCTATCTATTTGTAATCGAGGCTTTCTCTGCCTACTTACAAACACCAATCAACGGACTGAGGGGATTGCCCATCCCCAATGTGACTGAAGATCTTCTGTTATCTTAATATGCCGACGATATGGTCCTTTTCTTGCAGGGCGATGATGGAGAATTTGCAGCGGGTTGAACATCTTGTTGACGACTTTTGTCAGGCTGTTGGTGCCAAGGTCAATTGGGATAAAACCCAAGGCCTCTGGTTCAGCGAACAAGAGAAACCAAGATGGCAACCCCATGCTAATTTTACATGGGTCCTTGATGGGATGACATTCAAGTACCTAGGATTTACAATGGGGAGGGCAATCCCCAAGGGAGCGCAATTGTCCCATGTGCAAGCCAAAATAAGCAAGAAGTTGAACCAATGGAGCGGATCTAAATTATCCTTCGTTGGTAGGGTTTTTATTGCGAACCAAGTGATGCTCGCCACCATGTGGCACTCAATCTCCTGCTGGATTATGGACCCTGTAGGTTTGCACACAATTAAGGTTGTCATCAGGGGGTTTATATGGTTAGATAAGGACAACCCGATGGTTGCCACCAGACTGTCATGGCATTGGTTAACGCAATCGTGGGCCAAAGGGGGGCTTGGCCTCATAGACCCCTTAATGGAGAGTCGAGCATTGCTAGCCAAAATGGTGGTTCGATGCCACTTGCAAGTAAGGGGTGCTGGAAGGTACTACTTCACAACAGGTTGCAAGCAGGGACTCCCAAGTATGGTAGGCCTTGGCCTAACTCTTTGAATTGGTGTTGCACGAGTGGAGGCCCACCCAAGATGGCTTGTCAACCAGAGGATGGGTCACGAACTCCATCTTGCGGGCATGGTGTCACGTATGACATCATTTGGTCAAGCACACCCCAAAGACACTAATCAAGTGGTCTAGAAAACCATTATTTTGGAACCCTTAGGCGCGAACAAGTGACAATATGATGTCAGGGCAGCTTAAGGGCCTAGCATGGGGAAAGCTGGCGCAGACAGGGCTCCACTCTATAGATTATTGGAAATGCGCAGTGGCTTTAGGAGGAGCCTAGGAGGCCCCGTTCCCTCCCACAAATTCGGAGGTTGATAATTGAGGCGGTTGATAGGGTTTTGATGGGGGAGATGAGAGAATGGTTCGGTCTCTTTGATGAGGCTGGAATGGTTAAGTTGTTGACGAGCGTGAGCGGATCGGGAAGAGATACAATTTTTGGGGAGAGTCATAGTAGGGGCTCTTGGCACCCAATGCGAGTGGTGGCGCAAGTTGATAACATCTGGAAAATAGACCCGGATGTTGCTAAGGTGGAACCCCATTGGAAGTTATGGGTATACGGTTGTTGTCCCCTCGTCAAACTATAATGGGACCCAGGGGATTTCAAGTGGAAACATGATGGCAGATTCTGCCATTTCTTCGAGTACAACACTAAATTGGGCCGGACTTTGCAACTGCAGCCAGACGGGCCCTTACGCAATGGCTGGTGAACATTGGGCATCCCTGATGAGGTGCTCATTACCTTTTGGAAGGGTCTTTGGCATCTCCACATGCCTGAAAAGATCAAGCTCTTTTGGTGGCAAATCGGTCATAATATGGTTCCCATTGGTGAATGGCTAGGTAAACGTGGCGGCCCGTTAGGTTGCCCACTTTGCCTTTCACCTATTGAGACTCTGAGACATTGTCTGTGGGATTGCCCTTAAGCTCAAAAGGTATAGGATAGAGTGACTCGCCTCCTTGCGGCATGGATTGATCACTCCGTTGATAGGTGGACGGACGCCTTCAATGCGGATAGTTGGTGCTACGTATCCACGAGAGGCAAAATTGCCAAGATTCTTTTTGAGAGAGGCTTGCAGCCCGCATCCCCTAGGTTCCCGGAAATTTGGATGTTAATCGTAGGCTTCACCCTGTGGTATGTATGGAAAGTTTGTTGCCTAAAGGTCTTTCAAGATCTGGTACAGCCCCCGGACGAAGTGATCATGGACATATGGTTTGCGCTTATCAGCTGCCTATGAGGGCAATTGGACGAGGTTTACAACCATTCCAACAACGTGGTCACTACCCGTTTGCGCTTTTGGCAGAAATGGCAGAACACGCCTATGGTGACACAAGGAGGAAGTGGCCCGAGGTGGAACTACCAGCCCCCACGCTAGTTGTTTACGACTCACCTGCCTCCCTCCCTTCGTTGTAGGCCCCGGGAGTTGGCTCGTACTAGGCAACACTGAAGGGCGCCATTTTTAGCTATAGGTATCTACTTACATTAAGTAGTCAGTTCGAAAGGCTATGTAAGTAGTCTCATTTTCTTGAACTTGATCGGAGGGAGATTCCCCGATTTGTGTATAAGCCTCCTTGTACAGTCTCTTTGTAATAATCCATCCTAACTAATGGGAAAGTAGCTTCATTTTGAAAAAATAAAAATAAAAAGTAACATGTGTAAACAATTGATACACTTAATGATTCTTTAAAACCTAAGAAAACTTATTTCGCACACCACCAAAACTTTGTGTTTGTGTCTACGCTTTATGGGTTTTTACAAGTAAAACTTTCATTGATGGCACTTTGCTTTTCTATTTTATCAATGTTCTCATGATGCTAGTAAGAAGAATTACTTTCACAATAACAATGATGTGACATTTTGCTTTATACAAAAAATAAAGATGGATAAGTATTTGAGAATAATGAGCTTTACACTATTCTCGTAGAGAAACATTATTCACGTTATTAAAAGAGTACGATTAAAATTAAAATCTTTGAATCAAGATATGTTGAAGAAACTATTTTCGATTTCGGTAAGCTATCTGTGTATTGAGACAGTATTCAGACCAAAGAGCAATGTTTAGTGTTAAGTGAAACAAATCCCTTCAATTTCTACCCAATATCCTGTCAACGAAATCTATATATACATAAAAGTATAACAAAATTGCAAAACTTCATTAGAAAAATGTCTCCAAAACATATAATGAGAAAGCAAACAAATGGGAGAAAAAAACACTAATAAAACACGACAAAATGTCCAAAGAAAAGTAAGAACTTTTCTCTTCAAAGTCCTTAAATGTATTAGATTTTTCTATGTTCACAAATATTAGATATCCAAATTCTAACATGACTTGTTTTCCTTACAAATTGAACCCAACTAAGTGGATTGGCCAAATTGCCCACCCAAATATCAGTTTTTCTTTTCCAAAAAAATACAAAATAAGACAATCGATGGTATATGTTATAATATAGCTTTACCCAACAAACTTTTTCTAAATCAAGTGGTGATCCTCTCCATATTGTTTGGCCTTGGCATGACGACAAGGTTGTGTGACTTCCTATTGATTTCTCTATGTCAAAGAATTTGATCATCACAATGTTTCTTTCACTATACTAACTATAAGATTTTTGTATTCGTCCTCTTTAGTTAAGATAATATCATGATAGAAATATCCTCAAAAGCTCAACAAAGACTTCTCAATTCTACTTCTCTTGGTGCCCTTGAGGTTGCAAATTATGTTCATTGATATCTCTCATCACGTCAATTTCATAATAAAGAATTCCAACTACTCTAGTTGATTGATGATGAAGTTAATGCATGGGGTGATATGTCCCATCTCCATATCTATGATTTCTGCAAATCTACTTCTTCAAACAATGCACTCATTGCTATGAAATACATATCATTGTCACTTAGTGCATAACACTCGAACAATATTTAATATCTTTGAAGCTCTTAATATTTACAAAATCATAATGTTAGCAAGTCTTTGCTATTGAATATCGCACTCTAATTTGCAGGCCATTGGCATATATATTTTTAACAACTCAAATTTGAAGGGAAAGGATTAAGCATTATATAGGTTTCATCTGTATTATTATATTTATTTTTGTTGTCACAAGACTACTACCATGGTGTGCAATGGAGCTTATATGGTTTAATTGATGCAACATGAAGAACCTTATCACGGCTTGACATGTCATGAATCTTCTCAAAAAGGAGGAATGCCTTTTGGAATGAAGACATGGGTGGTGCATATTTGTCATTAGTTTGTGCCTAACAAGCACCCTGGTGTTTAGATGCAACAACTAAGTTTGGAACTCTCTAGACATTGTTAGTGGTAAGTAGGATTTGAGAGATTCAACAAATGATTGATACTAAGTGAAGATTTCTTGAAATGATAAAAAAGGTCAAATTTCATTTTGTTTCCTTGATTGCTTTCATTACTATGAATGTGTCCAAAAAATTCTTGAAGTTACTTGGAGGAGAACTCCCTATAATTAAATTGATATTATACAATTTAAAAACTTTGAGAATGCAAATCCCTCCAAAGGAATACTAGGTTTCCCCTTCACCGAAAGTTCATGAGCTATATTTTGTTGTTGTCACAAAACTAACAACTTGGTGTTTCATTATCAATGGTGAGAAAGGCTTGATATGTCGCAAATCCTCGTAAGGGACGAATGACTTTAGGGACATGGACATATGTTGTGCATGGTTGTTATGATAGATCTAATAACAAGCACAACCCCTGTGCTTAGTTGACACTAATAAATTTGGAGCCCTAGACAAATTGCCACCATTAAGCTAGATTTGCGAGATCGACGAAATTGAACAACTAACTAATTTCAAGTTAAGTTTCTTAAGTTAAACAAAAAATTGTTGATAATCTTGGCAAATACAAGGCCTTCTCCTACTCGATGATGCAGGAATGTTGCTTGATACAGAATATGTCAATGATACAACCACTAAAGTTAAGGGTGATGCAAACAACTTGGATAAACTACAAAGTGCAATGGATGTGTTCTATAGGGTCTCATGTGCTAAAATAAATTGGAATAAATCAATGGGCATTTGGATTAGTAATAAGCCTATGTTAAATTGGGCTTTGAACCCCAATTTCAAATGGTTGAGGAGAGGAGAAGCTACTAGATTCTTGGGTTCCAAAATCAGTACAGACAATGATCGTGCAAAAGTTGCATGGACCACACTTATAAAAGAAAATAGTGACGGTGGGGTGGGATTGATAGATCCCATGGTGCGAACGAAGGCCTTGCTAGGACAATTGGTGGTCAGGAGCTTGCAACCACTTGAGGCACCTTGGAAAATTCTATAGAGACATAAATGGAAGATGTGTTTGCCGAGACAAGGTGGAAGCTGGCTAAGCAGTCCTTTTTGGGGTTTTATGCCAAAAATGCGACCCAAATATTGGGATGTATGCAAAGTATATGTGGGACTGGAATTATGAAGGCGTCGTAGGGAATAAGAAAGGGACTCACTTGTAGGTGGAGAAATGATGCATATGCCCGGATGTACATGCCAATTGTGTGGAACCCACTGCTCAAAGATGTGGATGGGCTGATGATAGGACAAAAAGCAGGCTTCAAATGGGGCAACTTAATCAATGACCAAGAGAATGCGTTAGTGGACTGGAAGAGATTTTTGTCTAATGATGTGGGCACTCAAAAGGCAAGAATATGGAGGATGAGCAAGGGTAAATGCATGCTCAAGAGAATTATAGATGCCATTGCACCCAACAAGCAAACCTTGGAAGATGAAGATATAATTACCTTCGAAATTGAATGGACAAGACTTATAGATGTTGGAAATTATCTAATTGGACAATTGTTTTTAACCTTTTAAAAGAAGATCAATAAATGGCGTTGTCAAAGGCGAAAATTTAGGAATTGACTTTAACAAAAAACGAACAAAACCAAGACATGAAAGAAGCTCTCAAATATGTAGTATGAGTACATAATGTGCCAAAGTCTCACTTCTTTGTTTGAGACGGATCAATTTTATTTTTTTTCCAAAAAAAACACTACTTCGCATTAGTTAGCAAACAATTACATCATAGACCACCAAAAATTCAGCAACCCTCACTCTGGCCGAGAAGGATCAATTTAAACACCTAGTCGTTAATTAAATGTCCTCAGTAGTTTATTGATCTTTTGAATAAACAACATTTCAACATTCTCATGTATAAATGTTGGTCTCACAATGTAGGGATTAAAAAATGAACATGAGCGTAATGTTATAAATGAGAATATCACCTAAGAAAATGGTGACAACATGACCAAGTTAACCTAAAAAAGTGTCATTCATTTATTGTTGAAAAGTCATTGCATCATTACTGATCATGCCAAATGGCATGATTAAAAATTCACTATGGCCACAATGTGTACTAAATGTGGGTTTAGGAATATCATTCTTAATAATTCTTATTTGATGGTAGCCACTTCGTAGTTCAATGTTGGTAAAGAATCGAGCATTGTTGTCATGTTGTCATGTTGCCAAGGCTGCAGGCACACGATGTGAAATCACCGCCAAATGAAGGATTTTGTCTATTTTAAAATACTACTCCACAATATATGAAGAGGTTTTTAACTTGTGACCTCCACCATAACAACATATGCAACTAACACTACAGTAGTTTACTTAATATTATCTAATATCAAAGCAAAAAACTATTATAAATATAATATGCACAAAACCATGGGTTAAAACCATGGTTTTGGCACATGAATAACACATGCAAGTTTTCTATATGTAGAAACTATGGAAAGTACATTGAATTTATTAAAGATCCATTAGGGGATATAGACACTATATAAATGTGTCGTTTGAATGTAATAGGGGAGATAAATTTGAAAAGGACAAAAATTTATTTTTTCTATCACCAATCTTTCTTTGGTAAATCTATGTGTGAGATTTCCAGTTCACTAGCACATGGCAATGGATACAAATATTTTATAATCACTTTATTTAAAAGTACAATAACTAACACATGTTTGTTGTGTTCCTTCTTTTGTCTATGACCAATCTTTAAGGAATATTTAATATGACGAATGTGACCTATCCTTACGTAATCCACAACAAGGCAGGAATTTGACGGGTGTCGAAGGTCATTTTGCCCGTAAAAAACATAAACATAATAAAAATGCCCCTCAAGTGACATATAAAGTTTAAATATCCATTTTTCATGCGAAAGGCCCCTACAAATTATGCATGTCAAATGACATGTTAAAATTCTATTTTCCATGTCATATATATTATATACATATACATATGTCAATTATTATATATATGAAGCGTGTATTATAATATATTAATATTATATAAAAAAATTCCAAAAAATTATATGTTTTTTATAGCACGCTTAAAATAATATCATTATCATGAAATAATGGTATATATTCTCAAATATTTATTCTTAATTTCTTTACTAATAATATTAGTTGAAATTTGATTGAAATTTTAAACAATAACCTTTATTAAATACATACTTTAAGAGTGTATAACTCTAGGTTTGATTTTAATGTTTTAAGTGTTAAGTTAAAACTAAATTTTTTTACTTACATAAAATTTTAAGTTAAAACTAACTTTTTTTTCATACTTATTAGTAAAAACATTAACATGATATTAATTTTATGTATTTCATTATCTTTGTTAGGTAGCTATGTTTATTTATGCATCTTTGTGCACTTTCTATAGTAATGAAATGTATAACAATGAAACATCATATAGAACTTTCATTATTAAAAATTGTATGTCAAATGACATGTTAGTTTTTGCACTCTTGTGTCATATGACATACATCTTTAAAAAATGCCCATCAAAAAACTTTTATACTAACCTGTCAAATTCAGGCCCTGATCCACAAGTTGTGTTGGATCTTATCCTCTTCAAGTTGACTTAATCAATATGGTGGATTCTCATAGAAACAAAAACTAATATAAAATCTATTTTATGGTCCACATTGTCTATAGGTGGTAGTTCCGAAGGAAAAACATTGTTGACATATTTTATGATTGAATCATGTTCTCTTTGTTTATAAAAGGTATTTGATTCACATCAACATTAAAATGATAATATTGAGGCACAAGATTAATCACTCAACAATAATCATCGAAAGAACATAAACACTCATATCGAAGAGACACGTGATTTTGAAGGATGTGTTGTACATCGAATAACGTGTGTAACACTTTATAGTGCGAATGTGCTAGGATGGTTAATCAAATTGATCCACGATTTTTTATTATAAACCAAGGATAACCCAATCAACGGATCTTAGTTTCATCACATTAAAGTGGAGCTTTTCTACATAGGCATAACCATAACTTATCTCGTGATAGTTAAAATCATAGTTTTCTACACACGAAGATAAGAGTGTGAGGTTATTTGAGAATGTAAAGAAGGTTGGATTGTGTGAACTTGCTTGGGGGTCGTGGGTCTAGCTATAAATATGAAGCTTAACTATCCTCATTTGACACATTATTCAACTACATCAACATTGTGATCTTATGGTGATCAGACTATTGTGGCGAGTGTGTGCTAGTACTAGGTATCACTTGAAGCCATAACAGTGGTATGGGACAAGGCTCGGATCCATCTCGATCCCTTCACTCAAGGTTGGTCTAGTGGATCAACACCCTTCTGTCAAAGGGCAACCCACTAAACAATGGTGCATTGATCACCTCAATGTGAAGATCACCAAAATAAAGCAATTTTTTGCGCAAGTTTGCATTCAATGCTCAAATTTTCTAACCAGATGTAATGTGGCGGTCCATGTTTGATCATGAATCTCAAAGAACAAATTATAAGCTTTCTTTAAATACATAAAATTCAATACGTAAAGAGGGTAATGCTCCCAACGATCCATAGTAATCTCTCAAAGGCTCAATGACAAGATACAACTAAGTTCTTTACAACAATCAACTGGGTGACATGGGGTGGGAGAAATAAAGATTAACGAAAGAAAATTATGGAAGAGCATTCTTGAAGTAGGCATGATGTATCTACAATTGAATCATTGATGACACATCCCCTTGGTCGACGAAGCCTATGCGATTGAATAAAAAAATGACAATCCCTGACAATGAGCTCTATTCCTCCTACAAGCATTTAAACTTCCTAATTTAATGGCATGCTTATATATCTTGTGCATTATATAGACCTGCCTTTTCCCTCCTCTTGCCCCTAATGAGATGTAAACCATTCACCTAAGTGATTGGCTCTTGCTTGACTCTCAACCCTCTTATCTCCTTTCAATTATGTCTTCCACCATAACCTTAACATATCATAAACATGGTATTTAGGCATTTTTCACCCTCCACACTACCCTATCTAACCAGCCTCAATGTTGCCCTATCTAACCACACCATGTGTAGAGAAGGATGAGACTGCATGAAATTCAACAGAACTACTAAGTTATGATGCCATGATTCACACTTCAAAGACCCTTGAAACTTCTTCATTTGTCTTTTGGAATTCACCACATTCGACTAATTTGTCTTAGATTTTAATGTTTCCTAGTTTGATATTTGTTTTTCAAATAAAGAATGCCACTATTATTGTCCAAGATTGTATACCTTGAAACATAAATTAATGTAAAAAAAACCTTCCATGCCACCGATAAGCCCATAATTAGGCAAGATGCATTGTGATACCTCAACAAACTCCCAAATTCTTTGAGATCGGGCCTCAACTATATTTGCCACCTCTTTGACCCCCAAACCAAGCAATCAATTAAACGGATAGTGTAATCTCTCCTTTTCTAGGCCAACATAATAACCAAGAAGACACAAGTAACTCTTTCTCCCTCTAATGCCGGTGGCTTGGTGGTTTACACTATACCATCAAAAACTCATAAAATTGAGAGAACCTGAGTTTGATTCTCGCCATGGGCTAGGCCCCGTCTCATAGAACAAAATTGTCAAACTCGCCATGAGCTAGGCCCCGCAGGTCTCATAGAACAAAATTGGTCTTTGGTCTATCTGTCGGCCTATCTGATCTATGTGTTTATCTGGCTCTTGGGCATTACAAAGAGTTAAACACCCAAAGCAAAAGACTTCACATCACATGTTCAAAACTGCTTCATACTTGACCATTCAATACTGAAGGAGTCTGCTTGACTAATGCATCATCTATACGTATTTATTTATACAGAAAAAAACTGCAAAAATCACTGTCACTGTAGTAGATAGACACAGCTGATCATGAGAGAAACATGCATGCACACAGGAAATATATTAAGGATTTGAAGGAGAAGAAGAAGAAGCAGCAGAAGATTTCAGATTAGATCATGGCTGGTTCAGTTTTCCCAGGTACCTCCACATCTCCCCTGTTCTTCCTATTCCTCATTGTTTCATGCCCATTCCTGTGCACATTGTCCATAGATGAGGAAGAAACCATAGACAAAGAAGCTCTACTGAGCTTCAAAGCCAGCATCAATGGTGACCCACTTCGTGTGTTAAGCTCATGGAGCTCTTCACCTGATTCATTCCCTTGCAACAGCAGTTGGGCAGGGGTCACTTGCAACAATAATAACAGCACAAATCAGAATGGAACCAGCAGAGTGACCTCATTAGACCTCAGGCAAAGCAACCTTACAGGAACTATATCCCCTTACCTCTCCAACCTCACCTTCCTAACATACCTTAACCTCTCCCTCAATAGCTTCACAGGGCCCATACCTGAACAGTTAGGCCAATTGTCATCACTAAACCATCTAGATTTCTTTCAGAATTTGCTATCTGGACCCATACCTTCTTCAATTAGCAATTGTAAATCCCTCATTTCGCTCGATTTCAGTTTGAATAGTGATGTGGTTGGGTCAATCCCACCTTCCCTCGGCCGTCTCACTACCCTTGATATACTTCGACTCCACAACCTGCCGAATTTGACAGGTACCATACCCCCTGAGCTTGGAAACCTTACCAATCTAAGGTATATGTATTTGGGTCAAAATGACTTGATTGGAAGCATACCGCCTGAGCTCGGTAAGCTCACGAAGCTCCTTGTACTTTACCTCATTATGAACAGGCTTAGTGGGGTGATCCCAGCAGAACTCGGCCGCCTTCATAGCCTTGAGACGTTGAACATATTTCAAAACAATCTCAATGGAAGCCTCCCCAAGGAGATTGGAAACCTCACTAACCTCCAATACCTATATGCTCAGAACAACCAGCTTTCTGGCGAGTTGCCTTGGGAGATCGGAGACATGATAAGCTTGGAAGAGCTCGATCTCTCTTTGAATGCTCTATCTGGACCAATACCGGCAGTGATTGGCAAGCTCAAAAAGCTACAAAGATTATCCATATCGGACAATCATTTGAATGGAAGCCTCCCCAAGGAGATAGGAAACCTCACTAACCTCCTATACCTATATGCTCAGTCGAACCAGCTTTCTGGAGAGTTGCCTCGAGAGATCGGAGACATGCAAAGCTTGGAAGTGTTGAACCTCTTTTCCAATAAGTTCATTGGTGAAGTGCCCATTGAGATAACTAAACTTCACAACTTAAGTAGCTTCATTGTCCGTAGCAATAACTTGAGTGGGAACATTCTAGCCAAGCTAGGAAATATGACAACACTAACTGAACTGTTCCTTGGGGAAAATGCGTTCACAGGATTCCTACCGTCTGAATTAGGAAATCTTGTGAACCTCAAAGTGTTTGAAGTTAGATCCAACAGGCTCCAAGGGGCCATCCCTTCCACATTAGGAAGACTGACAAAGCTATTTTATCTAGACTTGTCCATGAATAATTTCTTGGGTGGTTTACCAGTTGAGTTGGTCAATTGTATACAGTTGCAATGGCTAAAACTTTTTGGTAACTCTTTGAGTGGGGAGTTTCCAAATCAATTCACGTCTCTGCGCCAGTTACATTCATTATCACTTGCAGACAACAACTTTAATGGAAGCCTGCCTCCCTCCTTTGTGAATGCGAGCAGTTTGGTGGTACTAGATTTTTCACATAATCAGTTCAGTGGCCCTCTCCCGGACCAATGGGGCGAACTAAAGAATCTAAGGGTTTTAAGTGTTAGTTATAACAACCTAGAGGATGTCCTTCCCTTATGGATCTGGAATTTGAATCAGTTACAGATTTTGTCCCTGTCAAACAACCAATTCTCGGGTACGATTCCAGCTGACATAAACAACTTGGAGGGTTTCAAGAAGAATGACAGTAAATCCAATTTAGGACAAACTTTATGGAATGATGATGTGAATGTTGATGAAAAGGGTACACAATTGAACTACGCGTATATTTTGGATGTCATCATATCTTTGGATTTGTCAGGGAATAAGCTGTCTGGTACCATACCCAATGATATTGGCTCATTGACCGGATTGACCAACCTAAATCTATCGAGAAATCTACTAACAGGACCAATTCCAAATAGTCTCGGAAATGTTATTGCACTTGAATCATTGGATCTCTCAAACAATCAGCTTAATGGTACAATTCCTACCCAGCTAACAAGTTTGACATTTTTAACATCCCTGAATCTATCAAACAATCAGTTAACAGGGGCAATCCCAGAAGGTATGTCACAGAAAATTTGCTTTTGTTCATCAATTTGTTCGCATTGGCTTGAACTATTGGTTTCAACTCTTGGTTTGTGGAAGCCGAATGTTTGCGCCCTCATCTTTTGGAATAGTTTGCAAAATCCTAGATAAACCCATGCAAGCACATGAAGATGAACTTTAGAATTCATTTCATATTAGACCATGGCTTGAGACTTGAACCCACAAACCTTATTGCCGTAAAGCATATGTGATATCCCTAGATCTTCAAAAATTGTTTTTCGTTATACACATAGTTTCTTATGTGTAGTGCAAAATTGCTTCCTTTTACAGGACATCAGTTTAACACCTTTCGGAATGACTCATATCTCGGAAATGCTGATCTCTGTGGGCGTCCACTTACGTTAAGCTGTTCACTGAAAGTGTCCAAATCTATTGCTCATGAACATGGCAGATCCAAAACCAAAATCATAATGATTTGTGTAGTTGTGGTTTTTATTTGTGCAATAATTGCTATACTCGTGTTTTTAATTGCTGCTAAAAAGTGGAGGAAAACTAAAGTTGTTATGTTCCACCCAAGGATCAAACTCTCTGCTCAAGAGATTTCTCGTGCAACAAACAAATATAATGATGATAACATTATTGGTAGAGGTGGCTCAAGCACAGTCTACAAAGGTGTTTTAAGTAGTGGAATGATGGTTGCTGTCAAGAAACTGAATCTCCGCAACAGTCCAGAGGGTGAAAAATGTTTTGTATTGGAGTCAACTACATTGGGTCAAATTCGCCATCGAAATCTCGTGAAAATATTCGGTACCTTATCATCTGAAAATTCAAAATGCTTGATTCTGGATTACAAACCAAATGGGAACCTAGATTTGCATCTACACACACATACATCCAACTTAAGTTGGGATCAACGATTTAATATCGCTCTTGGAGTAGCACATGGATTGGTTTATCTGCATGAGGAAACGGGATTCGGTCGGGTTCTCCACTGTGACCTCAAGCCGAGCAATATTCTTCTTGATGAGGATTTCGAGGCACATATCAGCGACTTTGGTATTGCACGGATGACAAGCTCTGAAATTGAATTTGCGGTTTCTATGTCGGGTATGCAAGGATCAATTGGATATATGGCACCAGGTATCCAGTCCACTATATTGTTTTCTTTGGGTTGTTCTTATGTATGTGTATGTGTGTGAGAGAGAAACGAAGTGAAATTATGCGACTTAAGAAGACCAAAATAATGCAAAAAATAATAATAAATGGAGAGTTAAAAAAGAGGATTCAATTAGAATGCATAAGTGTAGAAACTTCTCTAGTGGAAGGGTAGAGATAAAGAAGGTCCTAAAGAAAGGATTTTTCCTGTTTATTAGAGGTTTTGTAAATCATAACCACTGGATAATATAAATCATGTACAATGATATAAAAACCGTGGATACAAGTAATGCAAAGGATACAATGTATGCAAAAGAAATAAATAAACAGAGGAGAGGTAGAATGTTAGTGTGTCACCTCATGAATTCTCTAATACCCCTCTACAAGGTTTAGGGTTTAGGGTTGTCTAATGCTATGAGGTTAGTGTAAAGAATGCTAACTCTGGTAGAGTTGGGGTGTGGGCAAGCGTAGTGCACGTGTGAGCAAGAGCGAGAATCAGAGAAAATAACCAGAAATAATAAAATACACAGTAGCAGGATGACAGCTTATGCACTGAGGAGAAAACTATATTAATTAATTAAAAGTCATCAATTGAACAAAATGGGCAAAAGGGGTTTTATATACAGGTCCTCAAGGGACTACCACACTAAATTTTGACAGTGGAGTCTAATCATAGACATCCACTCGAGTACGATTCTGTCATAAGAATATCTAATATTCTTTGACCACATTTACACTTTACAACTAGATATCACAATCTAGTTCTTCATGTAACTAGATAGTTCATATGCATTGTTCGTTTCTTCATAAGCACATGTTCTTCATAGTTGATTCTCAATAGTAAGGTGTGTTGGCATGGCCTTCTAAAGAAGTCTTATCATCTGTATTTATACAGGCTGCCATGGCCAGTTACTCTTCAAGAGACATGCTCTAAATCTACAGATGTCTAATAGGAACAACCCCAAAGCTATACCCGATAGTAGAAAGTCCATGCATGACTCAAGAGAATGGTTCAGAAGGGCATAGCAACATGAAGTATTGGCCTCACATCCCCAACTTTCTAGTAGACTGCAGAGCATATTGGCATCAATTGTCTAGGAAGATCCCACATTTCCATGTACTTTGAAGAAATGAAACTTACCTGACCAAAGCCTGTATGAGCATTATTGGTGCAGCCAGCTTAGCCCTCATATATATATATATATATATATATATATATATATATATATATATATATATATATATATATCCAGGCATAATATCTGATATACTGCTGAATACTATGAGCTTTGTTTTCCCAGGATTCACTGAGAGAGTGCACTATCTTGTGCAAAAGGATGTAGAGCATCCAAGTATTTTTATATGTAGCTCCATTCTGATAAAGCAACATTAAACCCCCTGTGTTGTCAAAGATAGTTCTTAGTGCCAACATGGGATCTACAGTATAGAGAATCTACTCCTCGGATCCCATGTGGTACCAGAAGCATTTGATTCTCTATGCTTTTGAAGCTTGAATAATAAATAAGCCTTTGTCAATAAGTGTCTTGGTTCAGCCAAGAGAGACAGAGAGAAAGGCAGATTGATTGAGATTGAATTAATTTTGATGGCTCTATATGACTTGCTTTGCTTTGATTAATTAGCAGAATATGCATATGGCGAGAGATTGACGGACAAGGTGGATGTGTATAGCTATGGCGTCGTGGTATTAGAGATGATTACAAAGCGGCGTCCGACTAGCAACATTTTCATGGACGGAAAAAGCCTACCCAAATGGGCGCAATCCGCATTACAAGGGAATTGGATGGACGTGATTGATCCATACCTCGAGAAGGAAATCCAAGATGGATTAGTAGACCAGGAGACCATATACAATGTATTGGCTTTGGCATTGGCTTGTGCCAAGGAATCTCCGAAAGATCGGCCAACAATGTTGGCTGTGCTAGAGACATTAGTTCTTTTGAAGCAAGGAAAGGTAATTGAGGTCCAAGTGGATACCAATTCAGATGCTACTAGTGAATTGGCTTTGTTGGACTCTGGGACTACCTTCAACTCGTCTTTGTGAGCATGAGAAATAGGGCATTCGGCACACTTATGTAAAGAAAATAGTTTTAGAAGTTGTCTGTTGATGTCACTTCAAGCCATCAATTGTATTTTTCATGCTCCAACTTAGCTTCCAACTTAGTTCCTGTATCATGCTCTATCTTAGTTGCTCTTAGGCACTCTGTGATAATATAACTTGTATTGCTTTCACTAACTCTATGTCAATTGGATTCAATGCGCTTGTCCTATCCGGCGCGACGTCCAGGGAGAACAACATAGCTTCTCCATGTTATAAATATGTGTACCAACATTGTATCTTGTATTGTATTGTATTCTTTTTACTAAGAAATAAAAGAACATCACCTATGACTATGAGCAGGTAACAACTCTCAAAAAATTTCAATTCCTTTTGTGTGCTAGAGTAAATTCCCTATGTGATATTCTTTCTCTCCCACATTCTTTTTTATATTGTATTTACTAGAAGACAAAAATAATTGGTTTTCTGTGGTTAGTACTCGAATATAAAAAGTGCAAGTAACTTTCTAAACCTCAAACATCCATTTACCACTTGCAAGCATGCCACATGTAAATATGGTACTTAGCAAACACACCTTAATTATTGTCACAATGAGATGATGATAATCTAGGAAAAATCAAAATATAGAGGCACGATAACATTTGGTTAATGAGAGTGGTAGTGGTGAAGGACAAGTTATGCTATCATGAGTGGTGGTCACCTAATAATACACATTCCAAAATATAATCTTCATGAAAACATTGGGGACCGACAAACTTTGGCAATGTTCAATCAGGCTTGGCCTTTCGACCTATGACTTGCTACGCTTGAGGGGGAGTGATAGCTGACTTGATAGTTGACTTAGTCGTGAAATAGTTGAGCTTCAAGGGGCGTGTTGAGAATCAAACTGTCACGGACACACCAAGTGCGGACTCGGACGGAGCACGAATGATGGGGATAAGAACGTGGAACTTAAGAAGCTGGGAACTTAAGAGCATGAAGATAGAGATGAAGATTAAGGAGACAAGATGGAATGAAATGAGAATACTAGATTGATGTGTCAATGACTGGCGTTGAATCCCTTGAAAGGGACCAAGGAGGTTATAAGTATTGTGAGGTACTATGCATTAGAATATTCTAGAGAATATTTTGGAGAATATTCTAGAACCCTCTAGAACTTTCTAAAAACTCCAAGAACTTGAATAGATAATCTACGAAGATATACATAACATGACCATGTATTTGGATGTGTTGGTGTTGAGAGTCGAACTAAACTTCCCATAGTAATAGGTTTCACACTAGCTCATGGTCATCCCAGGCTAGTTTTGTAAATAGTAGAAAGGGCACTTGCCCTAGTTTAGTTGGTATTCAAACCAACCCCTTGTAACTTCGTTAGTGTTGGAAGTATTTTGGTTAATGTAGTATACAGTCTTTTATCTCTGTCTTAAGCTCTCTCTCTCTCTCTCTCTCTCTCTCTCTCTGTGTTTTGCCTTACGTACACACACACACACACACACACACACACAATCCTTCCGTTGCAGCTAAACCACTCTTACTCCTCATTTCGTTACATGGTATCAGAGCGCGTGGTAGCTTGATCCAAGCCCAGTCCGAAGAAACGCGTTCACGAAGAGTTGGCTAATCATTGCACAACATTCACACGGACCGAAGAAACAGAGAAGAAATCACCATGAATACTCAGATGGGAAGCGCTCTTCCTACGGAGAAGCTCGACAGGACAAACTTCGCATCTTGGGAGTGCAAGATGCATAAATACCTTGTCAGACAAGGATACTGGAGCTATATTGAAGGGGCTCATGAAACGCAACCCAACCCGACACACGTTGACTACCCAGCGTGGGAGCAGGCCGCAAGCTGTGTGTTGTATTGCCTTGCATCATGCATACATGATCACATGCTTGGCTATATTTGAGAGGCGAAAACGCCGAAAGAAGCGTGGGGCAATCTCAAGAAGATCTTCGCGGCCAATACGGCTGCCCGCAAGCTCCAGCTTCGTCAGGAATTGAATGGCATTCAACAAAGGGACATGTCAATCAGCAGCTACACCTTGAAGATCAAGGAGCTGTGCGATGCCCTCGGGACGATCAATGTTGGCATTGACGATGAAGAAATGGTGCAGATATGCCTCAAAAGCTTGGCACCTCGATTCAACGCAATAAGGCCCGCCGTCCTCGCAAGAGAGAGTCCTCCCACCTTTTTCAATCTCTAGTCAATATTGCTGGTCGAGGAAAATCATGCCCGACAAAGGAACAATGCACCAGAGGGTCGGATGCTCTACTCCCAATCGGATGATAGAACAAATTTCGGCCGTTAAAATAGAGGTCGATTCGAACAAGGCCGCAATGGTCGGCAGACTCAAGAGCGTAACCCCCACCAATGGCAAGCGAACAGGAATGGTCCTAGAGAGTTCGGCAGAAGGGGGAGTCATCATGACGGACCAACCAATCGTAACAACCCGAACAAATGCGAGTACTGTGGAAAACACGGCCACTATGAAGAGGAGTGCCGCAAAAAGGTACGAAACTCGACTTCAACTAGCCGACAACTCACGAACTACGCATCGAATTCCAACTATGACAATCGTAGTGAAATGTTTACGAATTACGCTACAAATTCTGACTACAACGATCGTAGCGGAATGTTCGTAATGAGACACGACGCACACTCGATGTCAGCACATGATTCAACTAGTGCCTCCGACTCAAATAATGTATGGTTTGTCAATTCGGGATCATCCAATCACATGATGTCTCATGAAGATTGGTTTCGGGAATTACGGAAGCCCGAACGTCTCGGATATGTTGAAATAGGAGATGGTACGACTCATCCAATACAACATATCAGGAATGTCCCATTCAGAAACGACGGAACACAAACCTACCTCAAGAATGTACTGCATGTCCCCACCATCACCAAAAAACTGGTCTTAGTCGGCCAGATTGTCGAACAAGGAATGCAAGTACGATTCAACAACAACGGGTGCTTCATCGAAAGGGGTGGTCAAGTCGTAGCTCACGGTCGACGAGAAGGCCATATGTTTATCTTTGAATCGAACAAGGTAAAGTCGGCCATGTTCGCAAAGGGCCTCAACGTCAAAATGGACTTAAATTTGTGGCACATCAATCTCCAAAAACTTCAAAACATGCAATCGAAAGGAGTCATAATCAGACTCTCGAACTTTACCGTGAAGGAGATTACGGGCATATGCGAAGCGTGCCAGTTCGGAAAGCAACGTTGACATCCATTTCCGAAAGAGCGGAATGTGAGCAAAGGGATCTTGGATGTCGTACATTCAGATGTATGGGGACCGACCTAGACAAGCACTCTCGGCGGATGCTGATATTACGTTACGTTCATCGACGACTTCTCCAGGAACACCTAATGAAACAAAAGAGCGAAGTGTTCAGATACTTCTAGAGATTCAAAGCCGAAGTTGAAAAAACTAAGGATTGGCATGTATGTTGCCTTCGATCGGATGGAGGCAAAGAATACTTTTCAGATCAGTTTACGACGTATCTCCGAAAGGAAGGAATCCGACGAGAATTCTCATGCTGTTACACACCTTAGCAGAACGGCGCAACTGAGCGTAAAAACTGACACATAATAGAAGTCGCACGGGCTATGATGAATGAGAAGAACTTGCTGAAATCGTACTGGGCAGAAGCGGCGAACATGGTTGTATACCTCATGAATAGGTGCACAACCTCAAGAGTACATGACGTAACTCCTCATGAGAAGTTCTTTGGAAAGTAGCCGGACTTATCACATGTCCGCATTTTCGGTGCAATCGCTTACGTGCATATTCCCGACGATACGCGAAAAAAGCTCGACCCAAAGTCGGAGAAATGTATCCTCGTAGGATACTCACTCGAACAGAAGGGGTACAAATGCTACAACCCATCTACCCGAAAAGTTCTAACAAGTCAAGTCGTAGTCTTCGACGAATACACATCCGTACGCACCAGAGAATACTTCGACTCCAACTCCACTCGACGCAGATGACGCCGAAATAGAAATAGAAGCTGAGGATCGGCTCACGCAGATGTTCGAAGACAACCCAATTTCGACACGGTTGAGTGGGTCATCAGAGCCGCCAAGCGATCAAAGCACATCTCGGCCGAGTCTGAAGTTGGACAAAGGGAAGGCGAAAATGCAGGAATATGAAGATCAGGAAGAGACTGAGGTGCTTCACTCTTTCGACAATGAATTTGAAGGTCTCGACACTCACACAAATGGAGCGAGGACATCCATAGTCCCCACAGATGTAGAGCTACGCCGGTCGACCCGTTGTCGTGAAGATCCGTCACTACGCGCGGATCGTGAGGCGAAACCGTCGGGGTTCTGGATCGGAAAGACTTGAAGTTGGCGCAAGCTTTAGTGAGAAAGTACTTAAGCTAGATTGAAAGAGAGAGAGAGAGAGCTTGAGGTAGAATAGAACGCTTGACTTTAGATTGAGAGAGATTAAGATTGAACTCTTGATTTTAGATTTTAAGAAACAAGTTACATGATCAATTCGATAACGAATTCTCTTCTTCTTAATTTCATAACCCAAAAAACCTAACCCTTCTTCTTTTTCATCCCTTCTTTTATAGATGCTCTCATGCATATGATGCATGTGAGGGTACAAGACATGCATAAAATGCATGTTTGCTATTTGGCACTCATGTATTACATGTGGTGCATGATAACCATGTCACTCATTTTAGCTCTCATGTATGAAAATTTCCACGTAAAAGTACAATGATAGAAATATAAATTCAACTAAATGTCATGGCTTAGTGGTAAGCCTATTGACTCTTAACTAAGAGGTGCAAGGTTTGAATCCTTACTTGCCCTCCTTGTGTATATATATATGTGATATATATATATATTTATTTATTAATTTGGATGCCGGATGCCGTCGTCGTCATCGCCGGCCTGTTGGATGCCGATACCGCCGGATCACCGGCTCCGCCACCACCTCGCCGGCTCCGTCATATGCCGATTCCGCCGATCGCCGGTTACCGTCCAGTTCCGTTTTGGTTGGCCAAAACCTTTACGAGTGACTAGGCCACCTCCACTCTTAGTTCAAGTTACCATGAACTCTCTATGCTCAACACATAAACAAAAAGATAATAGCTTTTGCTCTACCTTATATATGATGAGAGCCGTATTTGTCAGGCCTATGTGGGATATCTCACAATTTTCTCTTTTCCTTTCACAAACTTTATACCCTCATATCTTGACATCTAGTGTTCTGTTTCTCGTGTAATAAAGTGCATTCGAAAGCTCTTGAAGACCTCCATCATTTTGTACTTAGATACTTCACTATTATTGTTTTATGTGATTCATACTCGATTTTGTACGTTTTATGTGATTTTCACACCATTGCCGAAAATTTTCACGACATCCACCCCCACCAAACCGCACGTCCTTCGGTACGTGCCAAGAAGAGAGAAAGTGAGATTTCGGCTACAGTGATCAATAAGATTCCTCCATGTCTTCATTTACATCCGCCCTATTATGTTCATCGTCGAGGTGATCGAGGTTAGGATTCTTGTCTTGTCTTTTCTTGAAAATCTTTACTCTTTTTCTCGCAATGGGTACGACGAACCTTGATCCGTCTAGCTCTGCAAGGTGGTATGTGGCATTATCGTTGGCACTTGTCACCACATACGGCCCAAACCATCTTCTTGCGAACTTCCTTATTGTACTGTGTTGATTGTCAAGGCTGCTGCTGTAAACCAAAACCCAATCTCCTTCTTCAATCTTCTTGGGACAAAGTCAATGCGTGTTGTCGAACCGAACTTTGTTCTTTACTCGGGCTGCCTCCATCATCTTTCGCACTTTTTCTAGATCTTTAGGTCTTCTTTCAAGCTGCCTTATCTACGCCGCTAATAACTCTTCTCGGCTCATCTCGTTCTCCCACGGTATCGCTACCCATGAGGCGATCGTCCTTTCGATGGGCATAACCGGCTTTTGTCCATACATAAGCTCCATCGGCATATACCCTGTCACCGAGCTGTGTGTCGTTCTATCGGCCCACAAGGCATAGGGTAATAGTCGTGGCCAATTCCCGACTCGACCGTTGCATGCCTGTACGATGGCTTTAACGATAGGTCCATGCCCTCGCTCGATCTTCCCATTCGCTTCCGGATTGTAGGCAGTCGTGAGGGAGAGCTTCATGCCTAGTCGTTCAAAGAGCTCCGTCACTTCGTGCGCATCCAACTCCCCTCGGTCGACCACTATCTTCCCCACACATCCGTATCGGCAAACAACCTCTTCAAGTAGAAATTTGCAAACGGCTTAAGTCGTCTTATTTGTCAAGGCTCGTCCTTCCACTTGATTTGTTAAGTCTTCCCTTGCCAGCGCTAAGTACTTCATTTGTCCCACTCCCATTGGCATCGAGACCAGATCCACCATCCATTTGAAGTGTATGGTGAGTGGGTATGTCGGCTGTAACTCATCACGATGACATATATTTGAATATATTTGGCAAGTTTCGCATGTGGACACGAAATGGAGTACATCTTTGTACATGCTTGGCCACTAGTACTTCTCCTTCAACTTTTCGAACGTCGCCCATGTTCCTCTATGACCTGTCCAAGCACTCTCGTGGAATTCGGTCATCAGCGTCTCTTGCTCTTCTTTTTTCACCACCACTCGACGTGGTATTC
The DNA here is from genome assembly GCF_043228905.1 of Azolla caroliniana. Taxonomy (NCBI): domain Eukaryota; kingdom Viridiplantae; phylum Streptophyta; class Polypodiopsida; order Salviniales; family Salviniaceae; genus Azolla; species Azolla caroliniana. Next base: position 17,845,667 of record NW_028230452.1, read on the forward strand.
CTGTCCTTCTTTTTGGATGTCGCCAAAGGAATCCTCCCTTCAAGAAGTATCGGTAAGCTTTCTTCCGGATTCGTACGGCCTCCTCCTTTGTCAACGAAGCATCTGCCGTCAATGTTCTTAGGAATCTATCGATCAGTAACCACTCTCCTTCGTACTCGTTCTCGTTGAAGGCGTGGAGGGTTTGCGTGTTCTGGTCTTTCGCCGATAATCGAGCCATCTTGAAGAAGTCGAGGGCGACATCTTCATCTTCCCAAACCATGTCACTTCCATTTTCAAATCTTGCCCTCGACAACATGTCAGCCATGGCGTTCTTCTTCCCTGCAATGTGACGGATCTCTGGGTTTAAAGACTTGATGTAGGCGATCCACCTTAGCATAGCAAGATTTGGGGTCGCACATCCCGAGACCATTCCGAGAATGGGGAGACAATCTGTCTCTATTATCACTTCCGACTCGATCAGGTAATCTTTGTCCGTCTTCACTGCCGACACAATACCCCAAAGTTCCCGCTTGACTTGGGCATATCTTTGTTGCCGTTCGCTGAGAATCTTTGCTCCAAACCGGACGACATATCTCGCATTATCTTCTCCTTCTTGATTGATGACCCACCCGATTCTGGTTGGGCTCGTATCTACGGTCACATAAATCGGCTTCCCTTCGGCATAGTCGGCCTTCCTTAGTGTCGGAGCTTCAAGAAGTAGTTTCTTCAATCTTCGCATCGCATTTGTGTGCTCGTCTCGCCATTCAAACTTCATTCTTTTCTTTAGTAGTCCATATAACGGTTCAGCGACATGAGCGTAGTGCGGAATCCAGATATGATAAAATGCGCATGCTGAACCTTCTAACCTTCGTTTGATTTTCGCATTCTTCTTTCATGTCTTGGATCGCGTTCACTTTGTATGGCGAAGGTTTCCAGCCGTATGCCCCACATAAGTGACCTACCACCAAGATCTCTGGTTGCCCAAATGCGGATTTTTCTCCTGAAAATGTCAAATTCGCATCTTCGAGCCTTTGAAGCACCTTCTCACAATCTTTCATATGATCCACAACGAACTTTCTACAACCTTCCTTATCTTTCGATTCATCTTTCTCCTCATCCGAACATCCTTTTATCGGAATATCATCCAAGAATGACATCGTGATGTCCGGGATGCAATCCTTCAAGACTTTATTCATAGCATTCACCATATGAGCCACCAAGTTTGTTGCGCCTTGGGGTAAGGTACACATCCACACAAGCCCGATCGGAGTCCTCATGGTTGTAATGTCCCGACTGTTGATCGCCAATTGGAATTGGTCATATTCGGAGTAGAGATCGCCAATGGAGTAGATGGACCGGCCCGCAAACGCTTCAGCAAATTCGTCCACGCTCGGACCGATTCTGGCATTTCGAATTGTCACCTTGTTGACGGGTTGAAGATCTTTGATGAATCGCAATGATCCATTCTTCTTCGGCACTGTGAACCACCTATTGGAATAAGGAGCATTCGACGGTTCTAGAATTCCCATACTCACCTTCTCCTTTAAGAGCTCGATCAGCTTCGGAAAGTGTGCTCTCGGAACCGATATCGGTTTCAAATTCCAAGGCACATGAGGCACCGTGAAGATCACCATCGGCTCTATAACCTTTGGGTCGGCACATCCGATTTCTCGTGGGAAGAATGCAAAAGCCTTCCCGTATCTCGCAAGCATATTGTGAAACATTCGTTCTTCTTCAGGGAGAAGGAAATCCTCCTTTCCAACTCGTAGCTTCCCCTTTGTCTCTTTGGTGAAGACATGACCTATCGTCTTCGGATCTCTTAAGCTTGGATCGTTAGCGACTTCCTTCATCTTTTGCCAGCTTTCTTCCGGTAGCGGAACCACAACTGGCTTGATCTTCTTATCCATCGTTTTATATTTCGTGTTGATGTCAGCTTCCTTCATCGAGATGCCACGACGGTATTCATCGATGATAGTGTACATGTTGATGGAGTTAACCGAAATCACGCGTTGGCCGTGAAGATAGCTCAAGTCCACGACGTCCTTGATTTCGCCGATGGTGTCGTTAAATGAGGCTTCTTCCATAATATGAGTCACGAACTCTCCTTCTTCTATTATGTTTTCTTCTTTCAGCATCTTCTCGAATTCTTGTATCCGACGTGTTAAGTAATTAGGTAATTAACTAGGGTTAATTAGAGACTAATTATATGGTTACGTTAAGCAACGGAAGATTAGTATGATATGCGCGTGAGAGTGTGTGAGAGGAAGAGAGAGAGAGAGGAAGTTACACTTGAACACAAAGATAAATGGGGGATGATTGACTATATTGAAAAGTGTCATCAACGATCCAAAAATACCCACAATGAGGTATATATACAACCCATGTGCAAAGGTGCACATGTGTGGGTAGAACATAGGTACTTATGTGTAAGTCCTACATTAAATGTACTAAGGAATGGAGGATCTAGAATATCCCACTTAAGTACAAGGTCCTATTTAAAGGCTTAAAGTCAACACATTAACTAGATTAGATCTAGGTAACTACTAAGTTACATGTGTTGACTAGCTAGATTAAACTAGTTGAGCTTGATATCTCAACACGCCCCCTCAAGCTCAAGTGTGAGTCGTCCAACGTCCGGTTTAGCTTCCTTCGGCTTCGTCGGCATCGGTGCGGCTTGCGGCTTTCTTCGCGTCTTCGCGGCTTCGTTGCGCGGTTCTCCGCGGCTTTGTTGAGCGGCTTTCTTCGCGTATTCGCGGCTTTCTTCTCCCCCTCAAGCCTATGATGAAGGCTTGGATCCTCAGGCTCTTGTTCGGCCACTACCTTCATCGTGAAGGCATAGTGATGGGCCATATACTCGTTGTAGGTGTAACGAGTGATTTGGGTCTTCGCTCGTGATGAGCGGCGGAGTTTCTCGTTTGTTGATGTGAGCACCTTCTTTACTCCGGGTGTCCTCATGATGGGTACACCGAACTCACTGTGTAGTGAGCGAGCCGAATCATCCGAATCACGGTCGTCGGGGTGGACCTTGAATTCGTATTCGGGCTTCTTACCTTTGCCTTTGTTCGGTGTCGGACTTGGCCGCGACGTGTTTTCATCGCGTGGAGGCTCTTGTGGGCCAATTAGCTCAGTAGAGCTTGGATTGTCCTTCGGTGGAGGACTTGGCCGAGTTTCGTCGTCCGAGTTGGCGTTCAACTCTTCCTCGATCGGATCCGATGGAGTCGCATCGGGCTTATACCAAGATGCCAATTCGTCGAAAACGACGTCGCGACTTATCCGCACCGCTCGGGTCGAAGGGTTGAAGCATTTGTACACCTTTCTCGCGGACAAGTATCTTATGAGGATACATTCTTCCGACTTCGCGTCGGGCTTCTCTCGACTTTTGTTCGGGATGCGTACATTCGCAATGCTTCCGAACACCTTGAGGTGCGAGAGGATGGGCTTCCTTCCAACGAAGATCTCGTATGGAGTAAGCTCATGCACACTATTTGTGGTGCATCGATTCATGAGATAGACCGCCGTGGATGCCGCTTCCGCCCAATAGAAGTTCAACATGTGCTTCTCACGCATCATGGCACGTGCTACCTCGAGTATTTGCCGATTCTTTCTCTCGGCTACTCCGTTTTGTTGGGGAGTGTGTTGGCATGAGAATTCTCTACGAATGCCTTCACCTTGGAGGTAAGAGGTGAACTCGTCGGAGAAGTACTCCTTTCCTCCGTCCGATCGTAGGCATCGAATGTGCCGACCGGTTTCTTTCTCCACTTGGCTTTTGAGCCTTTGAAAGTGGGAGAGCACTTTGCTCTTCTTCTTCATCGGGTATATCCACGCGTAGTGCAAGTGGTCATCGATGAAGGTGACGTAGTAGCGGCATCCACCGAGCGTTGGCATTTGACCCGGTCCCCATACATCCGAGTGTATGACGTCGAGGAGGCCTTTGCTTGTGGAGCTCTCCTTCGGGAATGGGAGTCGATGTTGTTTGCCGAGTTGGCATGCTTCACACACTCGGTCGACTCGTTTCGATTCGAAGGCCGGGAGTCCGATTATGACTCCCTTTGACTGCATTCCGCGAAGCCGTTGGAGGTTTACGTGGCCAATTCGCTTGTGCCACAACTCGATGTTTGTCTCGGTCTTGAGACCTTTGGCGTACATAGCTGATTTTACCTCGTTTGAGTGGAGGATGAACAAGCGACCGTCTCTCCGTCCCTTGGCTATGAGTCGGCCGTCTTTCTCGATGAAGCAACCTTCATTGTTGAAGCGAACTTGCATGCCTTGCTCCACGATTTGGCCGACCGAGACCAAATTCTTTGTTATTGTGGGCACGTGCAAGACATTCTTGATGCAATTTTGCTCGCCTTCTTTCCCGAATGGGACATCGCCGATGTGCCGAATGGGATGCGGAGTGTCGTCTCCGGTCTCTATGTAGCCGGGTCGATCCGGCGTTCGCAAGTCGCGAAACCACTCTTGGTGCGACGTCATGTGGTGCGAGGCACCGGAGTCTACGAACCACGCGTGTTCAGAGTTGGAGGTGCTTGCGGAGTTTGCGGGATCGGAGGCCATCATAGAGTTCGCTCTATGCCTCATCACGAAGAGTCCACCGTAGTCCGCGTTCGCGGCGTAATTTGTGAGTTGTCGGCTTGTTGAGGCTGACTCGCTTCGTCTTTTTCGACACTCCTCTTCGCGATGGCTGATTTTGCCGCAGTAGTTGCACTTAGGTGGCATCGTTCGCCGACCTTGTTCGGCGTGGAAGCTCCCCCTTCTTGTGAAGGTTCCTCGATGGCTTCCGTTTCCTTGCCAAAATTGTGAATTCCCTTCGTGGGATAGGTCGAATTGACCTCTTCCGCGTCGACCTCGTCTATGGGCACCATCCGTATCGGAGAAGAGCATTTGTCCTTCCGATGTGTTGGTCTTTGGTTGAACGTGGTTTTCTTCGACCAATAGCATTGATTGGAGGTTGAAGAACAAGGGAGGGGTATCTCTCGCCAAGATTGCCGTTCTCAACGGGTTGAATCGTTGTGCGAGGCCGCCCAAGCATACTTGCACCATCTCGTCCTCGTCGATGTTGACGTTGATGGAGCCAAGAGAGTCGCAAATGCTCTTGATCTTGGCGGTGTAGTCCGTCACGGACATTTCTTTTTGTCGTATGTTGTTCAACTCTTGCCGGAGTTAAAGCTTGCGTGTGGATGTGTCTGCGGCGAAAATCTTCTTGAGATTTTCCCACGCCTCTTTGGGCGTCTTGGCGTCACAAATGTGGCTAAGCATGTGGTCGTTTACACATGTTGCCAAGCAATACATTACCCGACTCGCGCCTTGCTCCCATGTTGGGTAGTTGGCGTGCGTGGTTTCGGGTTTGTTTTCTTGTGCGCTGTTGATGTAGCTCCAATACCCTTGGCCGACAAGGTATTGATTCATCTTGTACTCCCAAGATGAATAGTTGCTTCGGTCTAGCTTTTCGCTAGGGAGTGAGCTTCCCATTTGTTTGTTCATGTTGATTGTTGTGTCTTCCGTTTTGTTTTTCTTCTCTTGGTCGCGTACACGTCCTTCGTAGCGGCACTATGGTAGCGGATAACGAATAGCTGGGATTTGTCGTCGGCGTCTCGAACACACAATCACGAATAAGCGGTGGGCTTAGTGGATTTCCTAAACCACGCGCTCTGATACCATGTTAAGTAATTAGGTAATTAACTAGGGTTAATTAGAGACTAATTATATCATTACGTTAAGCAGCAGAAGGTTAGTATGATATGCGCGTGAGAGTGTGTGAGAGGAAGAGAGAGAGAGAGAGGAAGTTACACTTGAACACAAAGATAAATGGGGGATGATTGACTATATTGAAAAGTGTCATCAACGATCCAAAAATACCCACAATGAGGTATATATACAACCCATGTGCAAAGGTGCACATGTGTGGGTAGAACATAGGTACTTATGTGTAAGTCCTACATTAAATGTACTAAGGAGTGGAGGATCTAGAATATCTCACTTAAGTACAAGGTCCTATTTAAAGGCTTAAGGTCAACACATTAACTAGATTCGATCTAGGTAACTACTAAGTTACATGTGTTGACTAGCTAGATTAAACTAGTTGAGCTTGATATCTCAACACAACGCTTGTCCTTCTTGTCGGGTAGTACTAGTTTACATGCACCACTAGGTGTGACACATGTTGCTTCTCCTCGCAATCCACGCACTCTTCTTACTTGTGGGGTCTTGTGATTGCTTGGACTATTTGTGCCCCATGCTTCAATAGTCCGCTCTAAAAATCCGAGGATTCGCCTCCGAGACTATCTCGATTCCTTTCATGATTGGCTTGCACCGTTAGGAATTGGACCGATCTTTGGTTGTCAAGACTCTTTATTTGTGTGAAGGCTGCTCCATTATCGAACACTTTGGTCTCCATCCGAGATGATGTGATATACGGTTGCCCTAGGATGACAGGATGCGACACCGATTCTTGTACGAAGAAGTGTTGATCCATCTCCACATCCCCGATCGTGACTTTGACATTGGGACAAGCTCCGTACAAGTCCTCCGTAGACTTTGTTGCCATGCGAATCTTCCATCCGTGGTTTGTATTGATTGGCCATCTTCCTTTTTTGTAGAAGTCGGTTGACATGAGGTTGATCTCCAAGCCGTGGTCAATCAAAGCTACCATGGTCTCTTTCTTCTCCCCGATCTTCACCGGCATCTCCGTTGTCGCTTGTGCCCAATGAGGTCGAGTATAGTGGCTATCCACCATATCTTCATCGACTTCATCTCTTGCCATCGTTATAGCATTCGTTTTTGCTTTTTGCGGCTTCTCTTCTTCCTCGTCTGATTGTTGTCTTTTTCTCTTTACAAGGTCCACGATCGTGTCATGGAATTCCTTCTTCGTAATGCCAAGCAATTCCCTCAAGGACAAAGTCACGTGGCTATCAAGAACTTGTTCTTCGAGAATCTTCTTTAGGTCCGTCGTCTGCTCTATGTCCGACCTTAACTTATAGGTAGGCATAGTCCTTGTCCTCCGAGCGGGGTCTTTGACTAACCTTCACGGGCCGAATCGTTTCTTCAACTCATATGCTCGGCTCCCCTTTTCGGCTTGATTCTCGTTCCTCCGTTTGTAAAGGTTGACTCGTCTCTGCATTGTCCTTCTTTTTCGCGCATAAACATATAAACATATACATACACATGCATACATACACACACACACACACACACACACACACAATACAAACAACATATCTATGAAACCATATAAATACACATGCATATAAGCATACATACAAGCACACATAAGTTTACAACTACATATTTACATACCTACACACAAGCATGCATATATAGCTGACAACAATTGAAAAATGAGAAATATACTGTCATTGGTATGTCACAACATGAAGGAGAAAATACAGAGATCGCTCATATTTACATGAGGAAAAATTTCCTCTTTGTAAAGGCCAATATCTAGCTGTTGGGCTAACTAGCTGTTGGTGCTAATTAGCCGTTGGGCTAGCAGTTATAACTTTTAATCATTCAACACTGCCCCTCAAGCTGGGCGAAAAATATCCACTAAGCCCATCTTGTCACACAATCTAGTAAAACTTACTGGCCCAAGTCCCTTTGTAAGACAATCTGCTACTTGATGATAACATGACTCAATTTTAATATTCCATTATCAAGCTTCTCCTTGATAAAGAATCTGTCGATTTCGATGTGCTTGGTCCTATCATGTGGTACTGGATTGTTGGCAATGCTAATTGTTGACTTATTGTCACACCACATCATCATCTGATTTTTTTTATTCACCTTTAGTTCTACTAAGAGAGTTCTCAACCATAACATCTCTGCAACTCCTACAACAATAGCTCTATACTCTGCTTCCACTGTTGACCTTGCTACTACTGATTGTTTCTTACTCTTCCAAGAGATCAGATTGCCCCCAACAAACATGCAATATCCTGATGTGGATTTCCTATCATCAGCACAACTAGCCCAATCAGAATCACAATAGCCCTCAATGTTAAAATGACCATGTTTTCTAAAGATCAATCCCTTCCCCGAGGCACCTTTGAGATATCTCAGAATATGGTACACTGCATCCATATGATCTTTCCTCGGATCATGCATGTAGCGACTTACCACGCTTACTGCAAATGAAATATGTAGAATATCTAGACGGGTATGAGTCAAATAAATTAGCCTACCTACCAATCTTTGATACCTTTCACGATCAACTTTCTCTCTTGCAAGTTCAGCTAGCTTGATCTTTTGGTCAATTGGAGAAGCTATGGGCCTACAACCCAACATTCCAGTTTCTGTGAGAAGATCTAATACATATTTTCGCTGAGATAGAACAACTCCTTCTGCTCCACAAGCTACCTCAATTCCAAGAAAGTATCGTAGTAATCCTAGATCCTTCACGTCAAACTCTTTACCCAATTTCACCTTCAGTTGCACAATTTCTCCTTCATAGTTACTTGTGATAATTATATCATCCACATACACAGCAAGTAATGTATTATGCTCCTTGTGTTGTTGAAAAAACATTGTATGGTCTGCATTCGTTTGTTAGTATCCCATACCCACCATAGCCCTTCTTAACATGTCGAACCAAGCTCGAGGAGATTTCTTTAATCCATAAAGCGACTTCCTTAGTCTACAAACCTTACCTACTATTTGAATTGTGCCAAAACCTAGGGGGACATCCTTGTACACTTCCTCTATCAACTCTCCATGAAGGAATGCATTTTTTACATCTAATTGATGTAATTTTAAAACCTTATTCACTACTAAGGAAACAACATTCTAACAGTGCTCATCTTCGCTACAGGTGCAAAAGTCTCATCGTAGTCAATGCCATATGTCCGTCTATATCCTTTAGCCACCAATCGTGCCTTGTATTGATTTATTTTTCCCTTTGGGGTCAATTTTATTGTAAACACCCATTTGCACCCAATCGCCTTCTTTCCTGGTGGTAGTGACATAATCTCCCAAGTTTTGTTATGCTCAAGAGCTTGGAGTTATTATTGCATGGTTGCTTTCCATTTTGGATCTTCTTTAGCAACCTACCAACACTTGGGTAAAGTGACAGAGTCTAATGATGCAATGAATGCTTTATGTGTAGCTGATATGTTAGAATAAGAGATAAACTGAGCAATATCATGAGGAAAAGCATAACGATAAGGAGGGACTCCTACATTACTACGAGAGGTCCTCCTAACCTCTATAGGAAAAGGAGAGGAAATCATATCACCTGCGATTTCTGGGTTTGGGAGTTCATAGGTATTTCAAATGTCGAGGCAAGTCGGGACATGGATCTTGATGGCACAAGTGGCACTGAAGACGTGTTCATATTTCCTTCTTTTTGCCTCCTCTTCCTTGTATACACCTTTAGCTCCCCCTCAGCTTGAGTCCCAACACATATAGGTTCCTCGTCTTACGCTCACTTGTTTCTCAACTAATGTAGGGATCAACAAAGGAATTGGTCCTATTTTTAGCCACCTCTCACCATTATCTCCTTCCCCCATATTTTTAGTCTCAATTAAGTCATGAAAGGGTGAAGTTACCTCTTGTTTATAATATGGCTCTGACTCTATTTAATAAACATCCGTACTCACAAATAATCTCTTCTCTACTAGAATCCAACAAACATAGCCTTTTTGTGTGGTAGAGTATCCCACAAATACACATTTCACAACTCTAGGATCAAGTTTTCCTACATATGGTCTACTATCCTTTACAAAACACACATCCAAACACCTTCAAAGGAAGGATTCCAAAGTTATTGCCTTTCAACAACTCACATGGAGACTTCCACTCCAATACTCTAGAGGGCATCCTATTGATCAATGCAACAACCGTCAAAATTGCCTGTCCCCACAACTGCTTTGGGACATTCATAGAAATCATTGTGCTTCTTGCTACCTCTAGAAGATGTCTATTCTTCCTCTCTGCAACTCCATTTTGTTCTGGTGTATATGAGCATGTAGTTTGATGTTGTATTCCTTGATCTGAGAGGTATGCCCTAAATGTGATGTTAGCATACTCTATTCCATTATCAAACCTCAACACTTTTACTGCTACACTATATTGAGTTTGAACTACTCTATGAAAATCTTTAAAACAAGCAAATACTTCATAGTTTCTTTTTACTCATCAAATATAACCAAGTCACAAGAGAGAATCAGTCAATGAAAGAGACAAGATATCGATATCCATTAATAGAACTTGTGGAACATGGTCCCCAAACATAAGAGTGTATTACATCAAATGCATGGGAACTCCTATGACCTGAACTAGCATATGAGCTTTTAGTAAGCTTACCAAATTCACATGCATCACAAACAAGTTTTATTTTATTAGCCTTTTCAAAAAGGTGTGGATACACTCGACTCAAAACGCCATAAGAGGTATGTCCCATATGTTGGTGGTAAAGTATCAACAACTCCTAATAACTCATTTTAGATACCCTTACATTTGTTCCCTCTACCATACATGTTAATGCTGAATCCAACCCTTCACAATCCAAATACCATAGTCCACTATGCCATGTGCCAATCCCAAGTCTCCGACCTATCCCTTTCTCTTGGAATATCACCTTGGGAATATCAAAAGAAACAACACATTTTAGTTGGTGTATGATAGAACTTATTGATAATAGGTTTACTGGGAAAGGAGTATGCAACACATTAGACAATGCTAATACTTGTGGCCGAATAAGCATAGGTGGCAATGGTACATGTTGACATGAATGAAGTATCATTTGTGGATTTTTGCTTCCTCCTAAGTTTATCTAAGAGAGCTTGATCCTCTTCGGTGAACACCACCTTAGTTCCTTCCTCTTCTTTTACTACCATTAGGTTTGCTTGGTGACCTCCTCTCCCACCTCTTCGCCCCCCTCGACCATGACCTCTAGTTTGTCCATGTCCTCCATATTCTCTCTCCTTAGATGGTTTAGGGCAAGCATTCTTTAAATGACCAGCTTCACCACAATTGTAGCATTTTCGATTTTCACTTCCGCTTGAATTTGACACCATTAGTGCTGATTGTACCCCTGGAAGTCCAGTAGTGTCAAAGAGCAGCTTCATTCTACTCTCCTCTTGTATCATAGTCGCAATTGCCTCATCAAGCGTGGGAATTTCAACCTTGGCAAGAAGAACTGCCCTTCTTTGATCAAACAACGGGTTGAGATGTTTCAAAAATTGCATGGTTCTTTGAACAGAAATTTCCATGCTCTTACATTGAGGATCATTGCACATTATCACATGCGAGAAATGATCATATTCTGCCCATAAACGCTCAAGTGCTATGGCATATTCGGGAATCATCCTATCTCCCTGCTCGACGGCGTCTATCTCCTGCTCGATTTGAAATACTCCCATGTTATTTCCCCTCCTAGCATACATCTTTTGCAAACTTAAAATTCCATCAACAGTTGTGGCGATTGATGGAACCATGGATTTGAGAAGCCACATGTACAAAACCATGTGGGTAGCTCTCCATGCTTTCCATTCATTGCTCATTTTGACAAGAGGTTCTTTCTCTTTTCCCGTTAGGTAGCCGTCAAGGCTTCTCCCTGCCAAGGCACCTATAATCCAACGTGACCAGCTCAAGTATGTGGCTGGTCCATCGAGTTTGAACTCAATTGGGAGGAGTTCAAGTCGAGGTGGTGGTTGTGTTCTTGTCACACCTCCAGATGCTACCATCTCAACCTACTTCATGTATTTCACCAATGTTTCACCTCATCGTCATTTAATTTTGAGAACACCTCATCCATCTTCTCAACTTAGCCTATCTCTGCTCTCCTCTTCTGACTCGTTTTCTCAAGTCACCTCTCAATCACATAGTAATGCCATCCCTAAAGGAAAAAATCCCCCTTTCCTCTCTTGGATTCTAGGATAGTGTTGTTCCAATTATTGTCATACCAACATAAGGGTGGATCTAGGGTTTTGTAGAGGGGCGGATCTATGCTCTGATACCAAATTGAAAAATGAGAAGGCACATTTGTTCAATAATATAAATTGGTATGTCACAAATCGCTCATATTTACATGAGGAGAAAGCTCCTCTTTATAAAGGCCAAGATCTGGCCATTGGGCTAACTAGCCACTATAACTTTTAATCATTCAACAACCATTTGTATGTTTGTATTTACCTAGTGATGAAATATCCATGAGCATACGTGTGATTTTTCTTCAAAGGTTAAAACATGGAGTTGTCTAAATATGACAAGCTTCGTTCAACAATTTAAGCCTCATCCTCATCACAAGGGCACTCCCTCAAGCAATTATGTTATACAATAAAAGAGGTTAGAGAGGAGTTTGCATTTTTAAGCTTTCTAACAATCTGCCATACAAAGAGATTTGTATGGAACATTGTTCCCGAAGTCCATCACAAGCTTACTCACATAAAAGAAAGTTCCTCCTAACGGTATAAAGCCTCTCCCTCCCTCTCTTCTTCCCTCCCTCCCTCTCTCTTTCTCTCTCTTTGGTGAAAACACACAATTATATTAATAAATGTGTGTGAAAAACACTACTTACAATGGAGTGTGGTCACCCACTAACTACACTACATGGGTAGTGGAACATGTTGAATTGCCAATAGGCAAGACAAACACTCCACTGAGGAAAGAATTTCCACTTGCTCCAAAAAAGAAATTTGCCACATTAGTACTCCCTTCAACTTTCGTAGATATGCTTTTACTCCATGTCTACCATTGAATACAAAAGCGTTGCACATGTTCCAATTATCTCTCTCTCTCTGCCATTCGAACCATTGCTTCCATGCGACTTAGCTCACATGCATTGCAATGTGAGACAGGGCGTTGGGGCACAAGTGATGAGAGTGGTCGGCTATGCACACTTTGCCCTAAACAAGTTCGCGAGTTTCAGTAGCACACTTTGATACAATGCTCTGCCTTTGATCATATTCGACCATGCTTTCCACTCTCGATTGCAACATTCATTGGTAAAGTTCTTGAACATCGAGAGTCACTACTCACTTTCACACGTATCACGTGAAATGTAATATTTTTGGTCTCACAGGTCATATTTGACCTCCGAGGACGATAATATAATCTCTCTCTCTCTCTCTCTCTCTCTCTTGTGCGCGCGAGTTAATCATTCTCTTCCGTATAAGTTAAGAGCATATTAATTGTATCCCAAATAATTTTTAATCCCTTAATTTTGGATGCTTAGAAACTTAATTGAGATGGCAATTTATTGTTCTTTTGCCAAGCATGTGAGAAACGTGGTCAAGTCTTTTTATGTTTAAGTAAAAGGTCTTGGGTTTTGTGTTTGATTAAGTTGGTGATTGCAGTAGAGCTTATTTTAGTAGTTTGAGGGAAATTGACACTCACTTTATCGCATGTTTGGCCCTCAAATGGGCAGACAATGATCTGTCCCAAGAGTAATAAGGGGATTCCTCATCTCATTTTTGCCCCTTGGCAAGCTCTCCCGGGCAATGAAGGTAGGCGCTACAAAGATATCTTGAAGTGCTTCATGACATATGTTGGGCTCTTCACCAAAATTTTGATGTGGAGGCTCAGAGCAATGTTCAATGAGTTAGTCAATCAATGCTTTTGTTGTTTGATGGACCAAACACCTCGTTGTGGTTGATTAGGCCTCCTAGATATGTTGTTTGATGCGCGATTTAATAATAATGAGGCTGAATTCCCATTGGATGATCTAGAGGACCTCAAGGGAAAATGGTAATTCTAGGCCCCACCAGATTCTCTTGTCTCGTTGTACGACAAGGATCTACAAGAGGGTATATACTACATACAATATATGGCTCATGGATGAAGCGTTTGAACAAAACACTCTAGACAAAATGCTTTGTATATGGCTTGTGGATGAAGCATTCAGACAAAACACTCTAGACAAAATGCTTTGTATGTGGCTTGTGGATGAAGCATTTAGACAAAATGCTTTGTATATGGCTCGTGGATGGAGCGTTTGGACAAAATGCTTTGTCCGACTCAACCTGACCCAAAACATGTTTGAACAAAACACTCTAGACAAAACGCTTTGTTTGACTTGACTTGACCCGACTCGAAACACGTTTAGGGATGCATGTATACGGCTCATGGATGAAGCGTTCGAACAAAAGACATTGGACAAAATGCTCTGTTCGACTCGACCTAACTCGAAACGGGTTTGGACCAAACACTCAAGACAAAATGCTCTATCTAACCTAACCTGAACTAAACCAGAAGTGCATTCGAACAAAACACTTTGTTTAACTTGACTTGAACTAACCCCGAAACACATTCGGACAAAACACTTTGTTTAACTTGACTTGAACTAACCCCGAAACTCATTCAGACAAAACGCTCTGTCTAACCTGACATGACCTAACCCCTAAACGTATTCGGACAAAACACTCTTGTCTCGCCTGACCTGAACTAACCCCGAAACGCATGCGGACAAAACCCTCTGTCTGACCTGACCTGAACTAACCTTGAAACGCATTCGGACAAAACGGCTATCTGACCCAACCCAAAAAACGAGGGCGAAGATCTTGGGCGACACATCATCATCGGGCAATCAAGGGAGGGGGTCCATGGCATGACACGTCATCGGCCAGGGGCCACGTCAGCTGGAACCTGCTGACGTGGTGATGACTTGGCCGCAAGGGAATAACGGCGGACAAAGCCGTAGTTTCAATTTCGGATTTTCTTGCTTTCGCTTTCCTCTGTGCAGTAGCTATGGCGGCAGAGCTCCCTAACCCTAATCCTAACCCTAACCCTAACCCTAACCCTAGCCCTAGCCCTAACCCTAACCCTCACCAGTCACCCTAACCCTAACCCTAACCCTAGTTTCTCACCCTGAACCCAACGCTAACCGTAATCTTAGCCTGACCATTGTTTTCTGATATTCTTCTCTTTGGTCCATGGCTTCCGCGGTTTCGGACGATTTGTTGAATTCTCAAGACTTCAAGCTTTGTGGATTCCTTCCTTTCGTCGCCTCTGTTGTGATCCCGCCCGTCGAATCTCAGAAGAACACAATAGCTAGACCTCAGATCTTGGAGCCGATAGGAGGAGGAGGAGGAGGAGAATCTTCGCCTTCTGATGTGAGATTCTGTTATTCTCGAAGACGAAATAGAAAAGAAAGCTATGGAAATGTTAATCATGGTCAACATCCTCTTTCAGGGCTATTTGGAGCTGAATGCTGGTTAACCGGGGAAGGACCTGAGGTTCAGTTTCACACTAGCGTTGGATTCATACTCAATCCTACGCTTTCTTCAAATTATGAAGGAAAATTCGTTGGTTTGCCTTTTACTTCTTCCCAGATACAGAAAATTGACCAATCAGAAGATTTGCATACTGACCGATCAGAATCTCGTGTTGATCAATTACCAGAATCTCCGGATAAACATTCGGAAACCAAGGTACTACTCACTCACTCTTCACCCTCATCTCAAAGGGTAGCATTAAGTATATCAAGCAAGAAAAGGAAGAGAAATGGTATAAACAGTGTGGATAGTGGAGCTCAACTATTAAACAATCTCCAGCTCCTTGTAGCTCGCAATGGAGTGAAAGTGAAAGGGCATGTTGTTCGGATTTCTCACAGCAACGACGGGTTTAAAACGAGGGCTGTGGTTTTGTTAGACCTGTATCTTCCCTCCTTCTTGTGGTCTGGGAGGAACTATTGGAAGCCCAACCATGCTTTCACTGCCGTTATGGACCATCTCAGGTACTCTTGTTATGTGCCCTGCTCTGTATGTTCTGTTTTTTGCGGTCCTTGTTTTATTAGGTCTCCCCGTCATGCCTAGATATTACGAAGCTTGTCATGTCACAAAAATGAAGCCCATGAAGAATCTTACTTAGTGTAGCTCAAAGATCTAGAAGTTTCTTGAATATACTAGAAGTTTATGGAATGTGCTACACATGTTTAGAATGTGGTAGAAGATCCAACGTGAACTTATTGTGTACATCACCACATTTTGAAACAGAGTGATGTGAATGATTACATATTTCAACTGGATCTCTTGTTTGCAGTTGTAATCTGGAGCTGACATGTAGTGATACTTATGATTCCAACAGTATCTTTTATTTGCAGTTGTGATTGGGAGAGTAGAGAGAAATCCCTTGCACCACCTCAAGGGAGCACAATCGAACCTGAGATTTTCAATGATATGTGGAAGCTTGGGAACTGTCAGGTGTTAGGTTGCAAATCACACACAGACTCAAGTGAAGGGGAGAAGCAATCGAGATTTGACATGCATGCAATTTTTAAATCCCTTCCTTCCGTTAAAGCACAAAGAATGATTAGCACGAGGATTCTTCCCAGGAATGGTCAAGAAGAGGGACTGTGGGATATCCCAGATGAGGTTTTGACATCTATTTTGTGCAGACTTCCTCCAAGAGATCTACAAATAATGGCTTGTACTTGCAAACACATCCGAGAGCTTGCAATGTTTGTAATGCCTTGTATGCACCTGAAGCTTTTCCCACACCAACAGGCAGCAGTCTGCTGGATGCTTCAACGGGAGCTTCATCCTACTATCATTCCGCATCCTCTCTTTAAAGATATTCAGTCAAAGGATGGATTCCATTTCTACCTCAATCGCCTCTCTGGTGAACTGTCACTGGAAGCACCTCGCCTAATTAATGATTTTCAAGGCGGTCTATTTTGTGATGAACCAGGATTAGGAAAGACCGTGACAGCACTTTCGTTAATCTTGAAAACACAGGGTACGCTTGCAACCCCTCCTGATGGAACCCATGTGAATTGGTGTGAGCATAGGTCTGGAGACAGGTATGGATATTATGAAATTGGCTCTCACCGGGTTACTTCTGTTCTTAAAAGAAGCATGGATCTGAAAGCCAAACAAAACAAGCTTGATTCAACCCCACCTACATATGCTTCTTTGCAACAGCTAGCAACAGTACAGAGCTTGCCAGCTCAGAAGAGGAGGGAACTAATTGAACCGTCACAACTGGGAAAGCCAATACGACGTCTCTCCTTGGAGATGGGTCCTGCAACTAGGTCTTTGAGTTCCGTGAAACGGAAGCTTTCAGATGTTTATGAGAGCTTGCGAGTGGATGCTTTGATAGAAACCTTACCAAGTCCAGATGCCGAAGGTTCGGCATTAAAGACTCCTCAGTTGAAGAACAGGGTTAAAAAGGATATTGTTTGGCAAGAGGATGTTTGGGTACAATGTGATGCATGTAGTAAATGGCGTAAGATGGAAAATGGGGCAACAACACCAGATAAAGATCTGGCATGGTTTTGCAATATGAATAAAGATCCGATGCGTCAGAGCTGTGGAGACCCAGAAGAAAACTGGGAATGTGGGGTAATATCAACTTTCCCAGGTTTTTATAAAGCTGGGGATGTATCTGGTCTTGAACAGAATGTTATTCACTTTGCGAATGTGCTCAAGGAATGTGCGACACCAAGGAGTATAGAAACACATCATGCTTTGTCGTGGCTTGCTAATTTGAACCCTGAGAAGCTGGAAAAAATGTCTACTATAGGCCTTTCAGTACCTGCATCAATACACACCTTCAATTACCATGCAGACGATCAACGCAATTATGAAGTTGTATTTCAAAGATTCGGCTTGATTCCAAAAAAGGTGGGAAAAGGGGTAATCAAATGGCATTATCCTCCTTTCTTGGATAATTTAGTATTAGATTTACCAGCATTGAGAGAGGCATTGAGCAAACCATTAGATGTCTTTAGATTATATCTCTCACGGGCTACACTCATCGTTGTCCCAGCTAATCTTGTGGACCATTGGAAGAATCAAATTCTAAGGCATACCAAACATGGCCAACTGCGAGTGTGCGTCCTGATCGACCAAAAGCATGCTCCAAAGGTTCAAGACCTTGCTTGGAATTTTGATGTGGTTATCACTACATTCTCGAGGCTAAGCTGTGAATGGAGCTACAAAGAAAGCAGCATCCTCATGGCCGTTCACTGGCTTCGAATTATTCTGGATGAGGGACATACCCTTGGAGCAAGCCTCAGCCTTACAAATAAGTTGCAGATGGCTATGTCTATGCATGCATCTAGAAGATGGGTATTGACGGGTACTCCGACTCCTAATACGCCTAACAGTCAAGTTGCACACCTGCAACCAATACTCAAATTTCTTCATGAAGAGGTCTACGGAAGCAGTCAAAAGTCATGGGAAGCAGGAATCTTGAAACCATTTGAGGCTGGACATGAAGAAGGGCATGCTCGCTTAATAGAACTTCTGCATAGGTGCATGATTAGTTCAAGGAAATCGGATTTATGCACCATTCCACCATGTGTGCGGAAGATCACCCTTCTAGATTTTACACCAAAACATGCAGAAAGTTACAATGAGCTTGTAGCAACTGTTCGACGGAATATTTTGATGGCAGATTGGAATGACCCTTCACATGTCGAATCACTCCTCAATCCAAAGCAATGGAAATTCAGGAGTACCACAGTCAGGAATGTTAGACTTTCCTGTTGTGTAGCTGGCCAAATCAAAGTTCAAAATGCTGGAGAAGATATTCAAGAGACAATGGACATGCTTGTTCAAGAAGGCTTGGATCCACAGTCTTGGGACTATGCAGTCATAAAGAATGCACTTCTAATTGGAGGCACTTGTAGCAGGTTAGAAACTATTGCATGCTCTTGTAAATTAAAAATGTTGTGCGTGTCATGGCAAATATTTATATGGTTGGTGGTGGTAGGTGTCAAGAGTGGTGTAGGCTGCCCATCATTACTCCTTGCAAACATTTGCTATGCCTGGATTGTGTAGCTTTGGATCGGTATAAATGCACATTCCCTGCCTGTGGTAACATGTATAAAATGCAGAGCCCAGAAGATTTGACCAGGCCTGAAAATCCTAATCCCAAGTGGCCTGTTCCACAAGATCTTATCGAATTGCAACCATCATATGTGCAGGTTATATTTTAACATGAACTCCTGTTTCATGCTTCACAAAGAAGCTTATAATGGTGACATCATGTTTTAGGATAATTGGAATCCTGATTGGCAAGCGACTTCAAGCAGTAAAGTTGCATATCTCATTGAAAAACTTAAATTGCTGAAGGGTATAAGTATAAATCAGAGCTTAGGCCAAGAGAAAGATAATACACATCCAATGAGGAACTTGGAAGAGACAGCAACTTTGCGGCAGCTGCAAGAATCTGCAGAGAAGGCCATTGTATTTTCTCAGTTTCTTGAGCACATCAATGTTATTGAGAGCCAGGTGATTTTTTTCTTTCTAACTTCCTCTCTCTGGCTGTTGGCTTGGTGGTTTACACTGTAGCATCAAATTCATCAAAGTGAGTTCAATCCTTGCTATGGTTTAGATTGCAATTGGTTTCCCTTGAATGTCAAAAAGATATCTGTCTGTCTATCTATCTATTTAACTATATTTAACAATCCATCTAACTCCCCTTCTCTCTCTCTCTCTCTCTCTCTCTCTCTCTCTCTTTGTTGTGTTGTAAATATGCATTCAAGGCAGTCTGCTGGTGAATCATTATTTTTATTCTTTTTCTCTTTCTTTCTCCTGCTTCACTCTTTCTGCTGAGACACAAAATTATAGTCTGCTTATTATGGTCATTATTAAAGCTGTCTTATGAAGATTTTGAAATAATTATAATAATATCATGTTTTCTAAATTCATGCCATTCTTTAATGTGGTCATTGGTCATGATAACCATGTTGGAGTCAGAAGATTGCAGATGCTTTATATCAGTACTGACTTTTACTGAATGTCTCAGCTGACCAAAGCAGGTATCAGGGTTGCACCAATGTATAGTCCCATGCATTCTGCAAACAAGGTTTTTACTATGCTCTAAAGTATCTTGAGCTTGTTATTTCTGTTTCTTGAATCTTCACTTTACATCCTTTGTACTCTTGCAGATGAAATCTTTGCTAAGCTTTCAGAATGATAGTGATTGTAGCGTGCTGTTGATGGATGGCAGTGCTGCTTTAGGGTTGGATTTGAGTTTTGTAACACACGTTTATTTGATGGAGCCTATTTGGGATCGCAGGTGATGAATATTATTGCATAATAAAGTCGTTCATTTCTATGTGTAAGGATAATTGTCAGCCATAATGCACAAATGTCATCCATATCTATAATTGAGGCAAAAAGAAGGTCAATTGTTTACCATTGAAGAGATCAATATCATGCAGTATTGAGGCTCAAATCAGTTGCATTCCATTGATGTAACATATGTGTGACTTGCAGTGTGGAGGAGCAGGTGGTGAGTAGAGCTCATCGCATGGGGGCCACACGCACAGTCTTGGTTGAAACCCTAGGTATGAGAGGAACCATTGAAGAACAGATGCTGCAATTTCTTCAGGTAGTGACCCAAGGCTTGTGAACACCATGCTTATTATCTGGTTTAGAACTAATTAATTTTTTTCTTTGTACATCCAGGACTCAGTCGAGCAAAACAAGGCAGTTCAACAAGGGTATGTATCTGATAACAATCGGAATGCTCAACGAACTGTGCATGACTTTGCAGAAAGCAGCTACTTGGTTCGACTGTCACATGTCAGTACTAAAAGTGTTTCTTAAAAGTTAAGGTTAGCCATCGTCTCCATCGCGAAGAAAATTTCATTAAGGTTAGTTCTATACACTGGCATTTTCCATGGCTCATATTTGGTTCATGCTAGTTGCATTTGTGCAAGATAGGTGATCGGCTGCAATTTTAGTAGTTATTGCTTGGCTATGTAGTTGAGATGCAGGCATCATGTGTAGAGTTATCAAAACGTGAGTTAAGATCTAGAGATACTGTGTAAATTTATCACATATAACATAAACAAGACATCAAACTAAATATATAAAAGTCCATTATTGATGAGATTCAACCATTGAGAGAAGGAATTGATGAGCTTGTATACCATTTCTAACGACATGGAGCATCAAGAGAGTGGAGAGACTGTCAGTGTAGCAATCTCTGATTCATGACAGACATTTCTTGTGATGCTAATTAGCTCCAAAGTCTTTGATTGGGACCTATTATTAAGTATCTTTATAGTGTTTCACAACAACATTTCCTATCTTAAAATTTGATGAGGGCTAGAGTTGGTGTTTGATATAGCGTTTGGATGGGGTTATGTGGGATCCTTCTCATCCACTTTGATGTCTTATAGTTCTTGCAACATATTTTGCAGCAAATATGTGACACACAATAATACATCTGGTTGAAAGCTATTTATTTACTTTGCATATATTCCCACACTTCAATAGGATCTCAATATTCAGCATGATGATGTGGATTTAATTTCTCAGCAAAAGCCTCTAATGCTTTATTCTGTCCATAGTAAGCAAAATTTACTGAAGCTTCCTTAATCACCATCAAGACTCTTGTTCGTTACCTAACCTTTCTAATTCTGTTATGAAGTTTCTGCTAATAATACTTTCGACCTAGTTTAATTAGTACTCATTGTCATCAATTGCATCGTGATCGCTTTTTATATAATTATGAAGATCTATATTGGTTGCGTGAATAAATAAATCAGTGATAGTTTGAAGTCAATATCAGATAAACTTTTGTACAATTTTCGACCTCAGTAGCGTTTCCCTTGTGAAGTATAGAGATTGTGTGATGTATGGAATCTCAGGATTGTATGTATGTTTTGTGGTGAAGTTTGATCAGCTTATTGCTATATAACATTAATTGTTGGTTATTTGAAATACAGGGTGCATTCATGATCCTAACCTTTCAATGATCTCACTGTAATAACTAGTTTAGTTTATGGGAATGCTAGTCAAGATAACTTGAATTAGGAAGCGAAAATTTCCTATCTGGTCTCTTTCTCATGGGTGTCTGATGCACTTTAACTGTCAAATTAAATAATACCATTTAGTATTAGTTACATAGTTTTGCTATCATTTCTTCAACATGTCTTGATTCACGCATGACTTTTAACCTGTTGTTCCTCTCTGCAGGTTTTTGCTATGATGTATGATTAACGGACTTTTAAGGATGTATTGGATGTCTCTGTTGTTAGAGCAAGTGTGAGGCGTGGCCTTTGTGAACATGGTCTCTGCTTTGTACAATTTTTTTGTAACAAGTTATTTGGTACACTATTCAATGTAAATGGAAGAAGCATTTTGTCAACAATTGGTGATTAATGCCAACGATTTAATGATTTTATCCTGTATATACCCTCCTCGTAAGTGAATTCAACGGCAAGTTTACTTCGTGAATGTTGTATAAACGTTTATGGAAGTCATAAACAACTCAATGCTGGAATGTTATATGATCTGGCATTGTCATGTAAATGAAGTGTTTTTACAAAACTCCATTTCGTATGATTTTCCAGTATAAAATAGCAGTTTTACCATGAATGCAGCACATATTCCTCCACCCTAACATTTCTCCTTCTCTCTTGTTTATTGAGCTACTTTAGAGCATTATGATGCCTCGATAAAAAAGTATTAGCAATGCATGATGTGATATGTAACTACAATGTAGTCGATCCACATGTTTATTTTTCATCTGTACTTGCTTGGTTGCTTGTTCAGGTATATTTTTCATCGTGAGTGCTAAAAGTTATAATTGCCACATAAATTGATTAACTTACATGGGGGGTTGTGTTGTTAAACAAAGCTAATGAAGTTACTACGGTATGAGTTCCCATTTTTTACAAGCACAAACATTTTCCCTTCATGGAAATATTTCAGAAACGAGCATCTGCATGGATTGGTTGTGGGCGGTTTTGGACATAATGCTGGACATAATGGAAATGTTTTTTATAAGTCTTCTTAAGATATTAGTACATAATGTCAACATTTTTTATAAATGTTCTCAAGATATTAGTTACTCTTTCTCACTGAACCAAACGTTTCATAATCAACTGAAATTTATCGTTGTTTTGGGCTTCTCCTCACAGAATTCTTCCAAATCGCTTGTTCATTAGAATTCATTGTTAGATAGATTGCATCCATTGTGATATTCATGCCATTTTTTTATACTTGACCAATAAGGCTCTTGATCATATTGTGGCGAAAGAAATTTCATCGTAGTAGTGGCAGAGCAAAAAGAACTCTAATGCCATCAAGAGCTTGACACGAGGATGCAAAGCTTCGATTACGCTATGATCTTCCAAAGTTAGGACACTCAAAGAAGAAAGAAGAAGAAGAAGAGTGTCCACACATTAGTCCCAAGAGTTAAGACAGACAGAAAAGCAGGGACAAGACAAACAGAGACAGAGAGAAGTGAAGGTAGAGAGAGAGAGAGAGACAGATACTGAGTGTGAATCCAGTGGTTGTGTAGATAAAGAGTTGGAGGTAGAGAGAGAGAGAGACAGAGAGGGAGAAGAGAGTATGTAGTGAGGAAAGGGAGACTGGGAAAAAAGATTGATATGCAAAGATGTATTTGAGCTCTCTCTCTCCTCCTCTTCCTCATGTGGGAGCCTCCCCTGCATCCACAAGTGCTCTGAAAATCACAATCACAACGGCAAGAAGAAGAAGAAGAAGAAGCACAATTTCATCTGGGTCCATTAGATGCCTTGTCTCATCTCTTGGTATGCGTTTTCCTTTTCATTTCCTCTGTTTTCTCCTCCCCCCCCCCCCCCCCCCCCCAAAAAAAAGACCTCGCAAACTTGCTCAAAGAGTATATGTTTTGAGGAAGATGAAAGGGCTGTTTTCATGACCATTTTTGTATGTTTTCTTAGATAGCACTTGCAATTGAGAACAGGAAAAGGAATGTATTTGTGAATATTCTGCCCAAATAAGACAGTTAAGTTGCTCCAGTGAGGGGTTTTGGCCAAGGGCATTGGAGGAAATAATAGATGCATGCTGTTGCTCACCTATTTTTCTAGAAGATGCAGTTTGTTGCTATACTGAACATTATCAATGGCATATCACAATCTATTGTGAAGGACATCATTATCTCATGAAAAAGTATTGTGGATAAGATTGCTTTCCATTACTTTGACAAAATCACTATCATGGTACAGAGGCATCACTACTAAGCAAGCCAATTTTTTTGTGCTATATTCTGTAAGGTGGAGGAATTATATAGCTCCACAACAAATAAGATACGCCATTTTGTGAGAGGAAAGCTATAAACTTAGAAAGTGACTCATCGTGCTCTTAATGAACTATACACTTGAAATTGCAATTTGCAGTAAAGGTAGCAGCCTCCTCCAAATTGGGAGGTTCAAAATTGTAATTGAAATGAAATGAAAGACTGGATTTAGAATACATAGGGCCTTCAATTGTGCTTTGATCGATTTCCCCCAACTAAAATTCATTATCATCTCATATTTTCAGATCATAATGCATTCGTAAAAGAAGTTGCTTTATTAGAACCACCGGCCAATCTTCAATTAATGCTTGAGATTTTGCAAGAAAAAGGTATGTTTCTTATGATATTGTGACTTTGAAAAAATGTTGGGATTATAATTTACTTGCTACACTGCAAATGATTTAGCTACCTACATTGAAGATGAAGTCTTATGTTAACTTCTTTGGTAATAATGATTGTCAACCTTAATTATTATCCAACTAAACACTTTCCTGTTCAAAAATAAATAAAAATCCCCACAATCATAAAGAGTTGTTCATTTTGTCAAATTGCTCATTGGTATGAGTCATGTTTTTCTGGGAATTGATTTTGTGTCTCATTCTCTACCTTATTAGGAAATTAAGGGGAAGGTCAAAAAAACCATTATTGTTTTGTTGAACTGAAGCTTGAATGTATTACCAAACACACTTCACCATCCATCCTTGTTCTTGTAATACTTCAAAATTCAGAACTAGCTTGTTTCAAGCATGAGGTTGAAACATATTTCTTGGCGGAAATATCAAGCTTTCAATTGGGATCTCAAAACCACATATCCAAAAGACACATGTCTTGTTCTAAACTACGTGACACACAGTAATTCAGTATGTTAAAGAAATTTTTTATATATAATATTGGTTTGATAAAAGAATCTCTAAAAACATGCTCTAGCATTGCAAAGAGAACCATTGTAAGTAGTGTGCGCTTTGGGTAAGTTAGAAACTTGACGTTTAATATTCCTTTCAAGGTTATCCTCAGGTCTAGAGGCTCTATAATGGAATGCAAGTACTAAACCTGATAGTTACGCTGATCATAATATCTTTAATTATATTGACTCTTTTTTAAATTTCTAGGGGCTGAGGCTGTGTCCCCCACAAAGAAGAAAGGCATACTTCCTTTGGCTATACCACTTACAAAGGACACCTCAACAGGTAAGTTTATCTTCGTACTAATGGACTCCTATATGTTTATTTCTTAACACATAACGTGCATCTAAAAGTTGTACAAAAGGATAAGTGACAAAGAATTTATTGGTTCATTGTAATATTAGACGTGAATTTAGAATTAAAGCCTAATGATCCTCTTGGAAAAGCTTCATACAAGAATCCGTTCAGGTAAGCACTTTTAAAGACATACTATATATTTCTCTATTAGGTACCCTTACAGCATTGTTGAGATGGCCAACACCACCTGAAGGGTGAGCTCATCGTTTTCTTTTTGTCAATTTTCTGTGCTTTCTTCCAGCAGCAATTTACTTTTAGTTCTAAAAATCATCATTGATTGTCTATGAACTTATGGAACTCCCTTTAACAGAATGGAAATGCCTGTGATTCAAGTCCAAAAGCATGGAATTCGATTACTTGCAAAAACTGTATGGTAACCACTCTTTATGCCCTTGAGCATGATTTGATTAAAGTAGAGTGCAACCTTTGCTTTCTCTACCAAGAAAATTTCTCTCTTGAAGTAGTCAATAAGTTTGAAGATACTATAAGATCAAGAAAGTATATTTTTTGTGGTTACAGCGTTAATTTTGGCAGGTAGACCAATATATCCACAGGCTACTAGTAGAGGATGATGCTGACAAAGAGTCAAATGGAAGCCTCGTGGAAAAGTGTGAGAGTGCCGGCTTCACATTATACAAAAAAGGTGAATTTGCAAAGTCAGGATTGCCAAATGTACCTGTATATCTCATGAAGAAGGTATAGATTATTGTTTTGTCATCCCTTCTGTCAAATCTCTTTCCGCAGCACTCATACCAAGGGCAGTCTCTTGCATTCATGGCCGTTCCTAGCAGTAGCCAGGAACCACTCCAATGGCTTCCCACGGGAACTTTTCATCTAAAAAATTTCATCCTTCATTCATTATTTTGGACGAGGCTGAATATTTAGACCAATTATAATGCATCCTTTATGATTTAGCTTGCAAATTTCCAGTTTAGCCCAAGTGAATATTAATCAGAGTTCTATGAGTATGCCTAAGGTAGTGAAATACCCAGACCTCTCCATGAATTTCTGCTCATCATTTTGAGTAGATTTTAAATGTAGATTACGATATGATACTGCTAATGCAATGCAAACATAGGCTCAACAAATACCAGAGAAAGGGAAAGTTTTATCTGGCTATATGCAACATATCCCCTAAGTTGGCAAACTGTAACCTCTCCATGAGTTTCTGCACATTTTTTGATATGGTTTTTATGTAGTTTACAAAATGATACCGGCAAGAGTGGTTAGGTATAATTTCTTTTTCATTTGTTCTTACAGATCAAAACTATTGTATTGAATTTCAGGTTGGGATGTTTCCAGATGTATTCGAATATTTGGCACATGAACATTTGAAACGAGGAGATGAGGTAGTGGAATGTCGGTAATTGGCATATGGGCATCCTATGAGAATAGGAAAACAGTTTTTTGTTTATGTATATAAAGCAATTTTTGCATTCTCGGATGATTTGATTTTGCTTACAACAAGGTTTCAGCATTGGTGACTGGAGAATTTTATGCAAGCAAAAAGCATTTCCCTGGGTTTGCACGGCCTTTTGTATTCAACGCCGAACTCATGGTGAAGTATGTAGATGAAAGTTTAGATCTTATACTCAGTTCTGCTGAAGGTGTGACTACCTTGCTTAGGCATTTACTGGAATATTATATTTGCAAATCCAAAATGCAGAGTCGGTCGCCAATTAGAAGCAAAGGATGCAGCAAAGGTAGCATTGAAGTCTCCTTGGTGGACCTTAGGGTGTGCATATGAGGTATTTCATGGAACAATTTTTGAATATTTGTTATGAAAGAAGCACAATTCCTCTAGCTTATGATAAAAGATATGCCATTAGATTTGATCGAATGTTTGGAGTTTACCATAAAAGAAGATATGCTTCAATATAAAAGAAAGTGTCTAGATAACCAGAAAAAGAAATGTGCTTTCGATCCAATCTACGTTATCAATGATCATGAAAAGAAACTCTATTCCAAATCTAATTCGGGCAAGTTTCTTATTCAGGAAGTAGCTAAGATAGCTGGATGGGGAGATGAGCAAATAGAGTATATGAAAGAGAAGATAACAGAAGAGGGTCGAAAGGAAGAAGTGAACAAAGGGAAATTGCCTGCTCAGGTTAAAATTTTACATTCTATCGATAAAAACATATCATGAATATAATGCGCAACAACTCGAGTCATTGTATCAGTCAGCGACCTAATCTAATTTTAAATTAGTCCGGAAATTTTAATGATAATAATCCTCTTTTTTGTTTTCCTTGGACTTGTATTCAGGTTGCACTCGACCAAGCTGCATTTTTGTTGGACCTTGCAACTGTAAATGGAAGCTGGGATGAAAGTCGTGAACAGCTAGCAGCCTTTTACCGGGAGGCTGGATTTGACCAATTCGCAGCTTTTGTAGCTCTTACAGATGTGTAATAGATTTTGCATATTTATTGGAAATTTCAGTTAAAGATTAGATATATTATTTTTTCCATTCCTTAAAAAATGAGGGTGCTCTCATTCATGTTCCTTTGATCAATCAATACGGGAAGTCACCAACCATCTAAATCAATTTCCAATTACTAGTTGGAAATTTATCACAAACATCGCCATAGTTGCCCATCATGTTACTGCCATTATTTTAACACTCTAGAGACAAAGTATGGCCTAAGGGTACAATGTCCCCTAATATCATCTGATTTCTTCGATTGTTATCTGGGCACTTGGCGATGGATGTTTTTCTTGCAGGGAAATAGAAATTTCTAATTTCCTTGATTGGAAAATATTTTTTTTTGTAT
The DNA here is from genome assembly GCF_043228905.1 of Azolla caroliniana. Classification (NCBI taxonomy): domain Eukaryota; kingdom Viridiplantae; phylum Streptophyta; class Polypodiopsida; order Salviniales; family Salviniaceae; genus Azolla; species Azolla caroliniana. The sequence goes on from NW_028230452.1 coordinate 17,873,631, forward strand.
TTCCTTGTTCGGATATGTATTTATAAATGATTATATTATTTCACCTCTTTTCAATAAGCTGTTTTTCTTTTCATTATAATCTAAGTTCGATATTCCCTTGATTTTCCCGTGTTCATTTTTAAGGCGTTGAATAATGTTTGAAACATCCCACAAAGGATTGATGTGTCGACGAGCTTGCGCTATCTTAGTATTGTGTAGTTTCTCAAATGTTTTGATGCAACTTTATTAGATGGGTCATGTTTGAGAGTAGAAATGGTAATCTTTGTACACATTTTTGTAATGCATTCTTGACTCCATTAATGCATCTGCCTCTACTGTAGCATTGGTCTATCAACATCCTTTTCAACCTGATCTCATATGTTTTATGATGTTTTGCATTTCTTTTAGCTTTTGCAGCTCACTATTTTTTGCATGTATTTTTCTGTCCAACATCATCGCTTTGTACACATTTTTGTAATGCATTCTTGACTCCATTAATGCATCTGCCTCTACTGTAGCATTGGTCTATCAACATCCTTTTCAACCTGATCTCATATGTTTTATGATGTTTTGCATTTCTTTTAGCTTTTGCAGCTCACTATTTTTTGCATGTATTTTTCTGTCCAACATCATCGCTTTGCTGTGTTTACATTTTCTTGGTATTGCTTTTTACTCTGTGTTTTCTTTATTGAGCGTGATTTCTCTTGTTCATTGGTCTTGTATAGGTGTTTAGATTGATTGTTTTTGCTGCTCTTTCACGTTCCAACAACAAAGGCGTCAACCGCAAGCTTGAGGTTCAATGACTAAAATGTGCTAACTTGAGATGATGCAAACTTAGCTAGAGGAGAGAACTAAAGTCCATCTCATGCAAATAAGTAAAATAGCACAACCATACAAAAATGTATCCTCTTTTATGAGTGAAGAGAAGATTGTGACAATAAACTACAACATGAAGAAAAATCTAACTTGCTTAGCTAGACAAAAAGATAAATGGACATATGTAGGTAATATATTATATAACACAACTAGGGAAAAAGATCACTTAAGCTAGCATCCTTCTTGTGTATTAAAACAAGATTGCACAACCCTTTTGATGCACTTGGTATGAAGTATGGGAATTTCAATTGTTCAATCATCTTGATCATTAGGTCACTAATTAATTTATGTTTTTCTTTTTATACTAACCTGTTTTGCATTGTCACTTTTTCTGTTTTTTATGCATTTCTCCCTTTTTTCTCCTTATTCATCACTCCCCTAGTCCTAATTGTCATCCTCTTCATTCACCTCAAGGTTATCGAGGTGGAGCTCCTCTTGTCACTTCTTGTAGATCTTTACATGTTTTCCCGCTAGCCTAGTTCCATCTAGTTCAACGAGGTGGTAGGTGGCATTATCATTTGTGTTTATCACCACATATGGGCCCAAACCACCGTTTTATGACCTTCATCATCGAGCTTTGTTGATTTTTGAGGCTTTTGAACATGATCACCCAATCTCCTTCTTTGATCTTCTTTGGTTGCAGTCAGTGCATATTGTCAAACCTTCTAGTCCATTGCCAACTCCAAGTCTTCCAATCTCCTCATCTCGTCGATGATCTAATAATCTCGTTCGTTTATACATGAGCTCTACTGGCATAAACCTTATATGGGTGGTTCTATCATATGGTGTAAGGCATCAACGGAGGCCAATTTCCAACTCTTCCTACACAGACCTTGACTATAGCTTTGACTATGGAACAAGGACCACATTATATCTTCTTGTTGGCATCTTGGTTATATGTAGTTGTAAAGGAAAACTTTACTTCTAGTCGCTCAAAGTGTTGTCTTCCATACACACTCGTAGTGGCACATGACATCTTGTACCAAGTACTTGCACACAACCATCGTAGTTTTGTTTCTTAGGGCCCTTCCTTTCACATGGTTCATAAGGTCCTCCTAACAAGCACCATATACTTCATCTATCCCACTCCCATTGGCATGTATACTAAGTCCACCATCCTTTGAAATGTATGTCTAGTGGGTAGGTTGGGTGCAACTCATCTCTATGCTATACATTTGAGTGTACTTGGTAGCTTTCACATGTATCTAGAATTGAGGTAGTGGGTGACATCCTTGTATATTCTTGGCCACCATTACTTCTGTTTTAACTTTGCAAAGGTTTCCCACGTAGCCCTTTGGCATGCATGACTATCATGGAACTCATACAACAAAGTTGTCTTTTCCTCCCTGTAAAGTTTAAACCACTCTTACGGGCGTTCTTGTTCTCTCGTCGGGTTCTCCGAAACATACTCACCTTGTAGGAAGTATTTTTACCTTCATCTAAATCCTTTGGTGCCTCCTCATTGGTTCATTAAGGGTCCACTGTCATTGAGCTCAAGAACCTGGCTATATGTACCACTTCCATTCTAAATCATATTCACTTTTGTAAAGACGTTGAGAAGTTGTACTTTTCAATCCTCAAGAGTTGCATAGGCCGGCAACATCTCACTTTCGCCTCATACCTTGAGAACATGTCTACCATGGCATTGTTCTTTCCTGGGATGTGATGGACCTCTGCATTAATTCACTTTATGTACGCAATCGACCTTAAGACGCTACATCCAGTTTTTCACACCTAGATATCATACATACCTAAGATTAGAGAATAATATGTTTTGATCACTACCTTTGTGCGTATTAGGTAACCCTTATTTGCTTTAACCATAGCCACAATTCCGCCCCTTCACTTGGGTATAACCCTTTTGCCTCTCATTGAGTGCATTGGCCGTAAATCGTATAGCATATCATCTCTCCTCTTCACTCTCTTGATTGATGACCCACCTAATCTTGGTTGGACTCTTAACAATCACATAGATGGGTACACCCTCTTCATACATGAACTTTGTCAATGCTAGCAGCCTAACACCACCAGAAATATTCTCTTAAACCTTCTTAATGCCTCCATGTGCTTTTTCTTCCCACTTGAACTTCCACCCATTCTTGAGTAGCCCATATAAGGGCATATCTATGTGAGAGTAATGGGGGATGCAAATGTGCTTCAAAGCATAGGCACCTAGGAATCACCTCACCTCAGTTTGCGACTTGCCATCCTCCTTCATCTCTTTGATGGCATCTACCTTTATAGCCTACACAAGTGCCCTACCAAAAGAATATCTAATTGCCCAATAGACAACTTCCTACCTGAGAATGAGAAATGTGCATCATCTTATCTCTCCAAGACTTTGTTAGAGTCTAACTAATTAATTAAGCAAAACATAAGGAATTATTGACCAAAGAAAGGAAAGAGGGTGCAAAACCACCCATTCACCCCCAAACAATGGCATGAGACTGCCCCGAACCTTCTTGATATCCCATACCATCGAGGGTTGATGTGAGTTGTACCGTGGGTTCAGTAAGGTTCACACATGCTTAGCTAACAAGAGCCATAACCACACAATTATAATCTCAACATAAGCCAAGCCTCCCTTCATAAGAAGGTAACAAGCCTCCTTATATAGGCAGAAACCCTAGGCCCTAATGTGTTCACACTTGATTGATTTATTTGAAGTGGTCAAGTGATAACATGCTTAATAATTATCCCACACCGTAGAATTGAATATTACAACTTATGCCTTCCTTTCTTTCAGAATTAACTCACATGTACTCATCATAAGTGAAGAGATAGGACCGTAAGTAGACAAGAAAGATGTGTTGAAATATTCACATGGTATATAGAAAATAGCAAAATACACAATACACAATTTTTACGTGGAAACCCTAAACATGGGAAAACCACGGGAACAGATATTTCACTATAGGAAAACATTACAGAAGACAAAAAAAACACAGGTTACAACTCTTTGTAACTCAGAGAATACCCCCTAGGGTTTAAGGCAAGTTCCATTGAACTATGCCGCCACTCTCTCTCACGCATCTCTCTTCTTACCTTCATTATATTCTGCACTACACTCACTATGTTTGCCCTAGGTCTATTTATACTCATACACAGTATGGGCTATTTACTAACATAGCTTTCAATATTATTATTATTATTAATCTTAGTTGATCAGCTGACTAATCGACTCCTATGTCGATTTTTCAATCTGCCCGACTAGCCAACTCCCATGTCATAAGGTACCGTCTGCCTCGATGAGAAGGAGCATCCACATAGCACACATCCGTGTGGACCAGTTCTAGTGCACATTCTCTCCTTTTTGGTGATCTTGAGTGGAATACTTCTTTGTTTTGATTTCCGACCAAGCAATTGACACACTTCTCCAAGTGCACTCCATTTACTTCTGGAAAGAGTTTCCGATTGATTAGGATATGCATTCCCTTCTCGCTTATATGGCCAAGCCACTTATGCCATATCTCTATGCTTGAGTTGTCAACCACATTTGCTTCATCCTTGCATAACGTTTCTTGCATCATATACAATGTGCCTTGTTTTCGTGCTCGGGCCACTATGAGATTCCTCGACATAACTTCTATTTTCCATTTCGAAAGATACCATTGTAGCCTTCATCGTGCAATCTTCCAGTTGATATCAGGGACATGTCGAAGATCCCTCAGGGTCAGCCAACAACCAGTCGACGTTGTCATGCACACACTTCCAATGCCGGCTATCTTGCATTCTCGATTATCTCCCATCTTCACATAGTCATAGTCACCGGTTGCGTAAGACAAGAACCACTCTCTCGAGGGAGTTATATGCAACGATGCACCGGAGTCAATCACCTACGTGCACTCTTCATTTGCAAGGTTTGCACTTGCTTGCATGCAAATGAACATGAGTTCCCCTTCACTCGTAGTGACGGTTGTAGTGCCCTTCTCATGAGAAATCTTTCTAGGTTCGACATCATTCAAGACACATTTGTCCTTCTTAAGGTGTCGATAGTCCTTCTGAAAGTGTTCAAGTTTTCCATAATGAAAGCATGTAAGCTTACCTCTGGACTTGGATCTGGTATGGGACTTGTTCCTTCTTTGTTTGTTCCTTCCTCTGCCTGAATGTTGCAACACATTTGCCTCTGACTGGGTCACGACACCCTTTTCCTTTCATCTTGTCTCCTCATTCAAGATACTTGTCTTTACCACTTGTAGAGACAGGTTTTCTTCTTGAAACGAGGTGTTGAGAGTCACCACCAGGTTCTCCCAACTGTCTAGTAGGGTACACAACAACAACAGGGCTTGCATAGCATCATCAAGGGGGAACTTAGCTGTCGCAAGTTGATTTACTAGCCCCATGAATGTGTTGATGTGCACTACTATGTTTTCGTCGTCTTTGTACTTTAGCCTTACTATCTTTCTCATGAAAGATGTCTTGTGGAGGGCATCCTTCCTCTCATAGAACCTTGACAACTTCTGCCATATCTCGTAGGCATTAGTGTTGTTAGCCACATGCAGAAGGACACTTACATCTACACATTGTCTGATGGTGGCCACCACCTTCTTGTTTAGGAGTTTCCATTCAGACTCTAATACCCCTGTGGGTATTTCTTCTCTATCGATGGGCTTGTACAACTCTTTGACAATTAGAAGAACACCAGGTCATTTGAAACAGGTAATATGTCGCAATTTAAGAACAATCCGTCCAAAAAAGGCACAAAGTAGGTCATTTCACAAAAAGGACCATCGCATACATAAAGGGTTTTGGAAATTGAATCAAAATATATTGATTTATACCATGTCTAAAAATTTAGGGCTTTCAAAAAATGCCCCTAATAATCGACACATGAAATTTACAAGAGAACGTACAAAAATTACAAAATGACTAACATGTATATTTATACATATTTGTGAATCGCCATATTGATGTAACATACAATATTTACATTTCATATATGAGATCCATCACTTCCTAGACATACGCCTTCCCCTTTAGACCCACCCGATGAACTAGAAGAGCTTTGTGAGGTCTCATCCTCATCATCACTAGCAACCAATGCATTGTCTTCATCCAATTGCAATCCAATGTCTCCGTGATTATGAGACATACTCCTTGTTCGTCTCTGTGTTGCGTCAACAGGCACATCTGGGATTTTCTCTTTTATTACCTTGATTGTAGTCTATCGTAGATGGCCTGTTTTGGTCAAGGAGAAGTCATACACGAGTATGTCGACATTATCAAGTGCTAGAGTAGACGTGCTTGGTATATTCTTTCTTCTCCACTTTCTGCTTGTGCCTTCGACATCCTTAACCATCTCTAAAGAGTACTTCCCAATAAATGCATCTTTGGAAGAGGTATGATACCAATGAACCATAATAGATTTTACTTGATTGCCTTCATCATCCTTAATAATTTCAATGATTTTGACAATCCAGAAGGGATGGCCCAACTTATCACCCCCAGCTAATGTTGCAACCAACATACCAACTTGTAGCTCATGTAGATTGCCTTGCCACCTCGCCTCTGCAACATGCGATAATCTTGGTCCCACGCAAATATCTCTTTGTTGTGGAGGAACTAGATTATTCAATTCAAGATTATCTAGTGGTTGTAAAGGAGTCATGCTCGCCATTGATGGGCCACCAAGCGCCCATTCGAATTGATTTTGTAGTGGCCAATACCCTGTAAAGTGGTTATCTAATATTGTATGTTGATTATTAAAGAAGACATCCCACCAATCCACATCCTGATCACCAACGTACTTTTTGGTTCGCTCAATATTTTTCTGTTTTTCCTCAAGGCACGACATCCAATATATCTTTTGCTCTTCAATTGAACTACCAACAACCAATCTTTTATGGTCATCATAGGGCATTTGCTTAGCACCATAGATTATTGCATCTGGGAAATGCAATAAGAGCCTACATCAGTCTTGTGGCTCCCATTGCGAACTAGATGAGTATTGTTTTGCATACAACATGGTTTGGTTGTAACCGAACACACTTTTTTGGATGAGGAAGATGTGGTTAAAACTTATATTATTAAGCGGAGCAAGAGCCCTACATCTAGTCCCATCACCATCCAAACAAAAGCGTTTGAAATCATATACTTCATCTAAATGTTGCACATCTGGCTTGGGGGTATAAGCTTTAGCGATCAAACTTGATAGCATAGGAAGTGTGAAAGCATCGCACCTCGCTAATTTCTTGGAGAACCTACTAAACATTTGATCTATGTGATTATGTGTATGAACAACTAACAAGAAGTTGACCTTAATCTTTTTGAAAATACCCTTGTCTACTAACATGCTCAAATAACCAAACACAGTTGAGTTCTTGTTTTCTCTCGCCGTGTTGTCAAGTTGCACGTATAGTACTGGTGGGAGTAAACCTTGCCAACTCTGCAGAACTATTTGCATGACTGTCACTGTAAGATTAGGGTCGTTGTGGATATTTGGATAAGTTAGGAACACTTGAGGCCTTATTGTTTAACAATACAGAAGACATCCTACTAAATGCATCTGCACTAGGCATTCATCTCCAACATCCTTGGGCAACCTTCGAAAATGTGGCAAACAAGTTTTCTTAACAAGTTGTATATTGGCAATCAAGAATGTATCTTGTTTGTCGCCATTAAGAGACAAATACTTTTGTTGCAACCCCCGCAAGATTGCCTTTCCAAATTTTGATCGACAAAGGCTCCCACAACATACCTTGCATATATCAATTGCAATTTGGGATCTGAACACAGAAAATTATATCGTTTAACACTCACTTGTCGAGGAACTCTTCGAAAATTTAGAGGCTTGTTGACACAGTCGTCGTCAACTTTCGATAAACTAGACTTGTCATGATTTGTATCTACTTTAATATTTCTTATTTTACCTAAGTTAAAAGGCTCTATCGAAAAAAGTGACGTCAAACTTTGCTCTCGACCGTCGTTTGACTTTATATGGCACTGTTTATTATTAACATGGTTATATTCCTTGATTGAGAATAACGAGTTATCAGATAATTTAATAGGCTCAATAGAAAACAGAGAATTTTTATTCGAGTTTGAGGACATTTTGAGCAAGGCTAACTAAGATCACGGGAGTCCAAAATAGGCTCAAGTTTAGTTCTATAATAAGCACCATGTCCAAAAGCATTTAAACAATTAAAAATTTAAAAAAATAAAATAAAAAACAACAATATATAAGGGGAAGTCATCTTCTCATTGTCATTATCACGTTCAAGCAACAGAAGAACACAAGAGCACAGAGCAACCAAGACTTCCAGTTTTCGCCTCTTTGGTCAAGTCGACACCAACATCAACATCATGAACAAGGGAAAGAAGATTGCTAGGTATGTTTTCCAAACTATATTTTTAGATTCTTCAAAGATTCCTAAAGGATTCCTTTTTGTGTTTGTTAATTTCTGCGTCCAAAATTCGATGATTTCTATCGAGTTCTCATAATTTCAATGGGAACTTGATGCATTGCATCGATTTCTCGTTGAAAGGAGGGACTTTCATGATCAATATACTAGAATTGGCCATTTTCTTGCTATTTTTTTGCTTTTTTCTCAATGTTTTTTATGTTACATTACATTTAAAAACGGGTGATTTTTGCCTACTTTTACAAAACTTTACCTTAGTTTTCAGGTTTACATTGTTTATTTTTAAGATTATTGATATATCATTGTGTTATTACCCATTGGTTTCAGTGAATCACGACAAAAGGTCCCATCCTTCAAATTAAAGATTCCCTCCCCAACAAAAAACCTTTTGACACCATGGCCAAGCCCGACTCATAGAAAACGTTTATTGAGTCGGGAGGTGATGGGACTTCGAACACTTTAGGCAAAAAGAGTAGTGGGGAGCCTCGCCTGAAGAGCCACCCTCATGTCGAGTGAACATTAATCTATACAGAGGACAAAGGAGATTTGCTCCATATTTTTGCGAAATCTGAAGGTGAGGGCAAGTTGCAGGTGGGGAAGACCTTCACCTATGACCATGTAAAGAACATCAAATATGAAGACAACGACTCATCGAATCTCTTGTTCAATGTTGATAGCTCGATGGGGATGAGTAGAGTCAGGATAGATAAACAAAATTTTGTAACTAACTCCTGCTACCTGAAAGCTTTGAAAAAAGATGTTCAAACAAAAAATAATTTGATTGTTGCTTTGCACCCTTATATAACGGAGAGTTGATGGTTGCGCAAGCAACCACACCACCAAAGTCTACCAATAAATCAAAACCGGAACATAAGAAGAAGTACAAGAAAAGGTAGCAACCTGAGGAGGACGAGCCCGAGGTACTCGAGTTCGTGGAAGATGAGGTGGAAGATATCGAGCTCGAAGTTATTCCTCCAGGGGGGCACATTGCATCTGGAATACTCACCTCAAAGAAAAATCGGATCAGAGAAAACATTGTAAAGACGAGCTTTTCTGTAAAGGACAACTATTTCACTTGCCGATCTCCTCTATTAAGAGGCCACCCATTGATCCTGAAACAAGAAGATGGGCTCTATAAATAAGAGAGCCACATTTAGTGCATGTACAAAACTTAAAAAGCAAAATGAAGATAAATCCACATGCCACTGTAGTGCCATTCTTAGTAATAGTAGACCCTGATCAGTGCCCAACTGTTGTTGACTTTAAGTACAGTTCGGTTGACGGCTACACATACTACGTGATGGGAGGTTGCCACTCTACTGAAGCTCGACATCCACTTGTGAAGGAGTATCCTCTTACCCCATTTTTCAAATATGCAGAATGTAAAGTGTACGTTGGTCTCACACATGAAGAAGACAAGCTGCTAGCTTGGGATCATAACAATGATAACGACTACTAATAGAAGATGTCATGTATCGAGCGCATTAGATTCTTCCATCACGAGTACCTTGATGTGTTGCAAAAATTTGGTCCTAGGTTGCATCCTGGATTGTGACGACAATGTTTGCTTGAAGTGGGGATAACAGTTGACGAAAGCACCAAGTCTAAAGGCCTGAGGAAATATGAATCGTAGTTTCCACTTGCGTTCAGAACAGGGGAAGTGTGGGACCTCCAAGATTGAATTTTTAGTATGTGGGAGCGAAAAGAAATAAAGGGTCAAAGATCAAAGAAGGTTAAGTTCGACCCACAAGTGGAGATGAAGTCTAAGTCATGTAAAAGTGACTTAGTAATTGAAGAATTAGCCGAGTATATGAAGCTGCTTCCTTGGCGGTCATTGCAAGGAATCAAAGATGACAGATTATTAATATTTGTATTATCAAGAGTGGCCGCCAAGGAGTTCAACCTTGATGAAATGGTCACATAGTTTCAAAAGTGAGTCATCTATGTGATGATTTATTTTTATTGTATTGATTTGTTGATTTGCTCTTTATTCTAACCTTACTTTCTTTTAATTTTTAGCCATAAGATTTATATGAAGATACAAGAGTTGATGATGAAAAAATTGTTCTTGCCTACATTGTCGGGGTAGTTGTGGTTCGTGCGACGAAGTCGCGGGGACTAAGGTTAAGGGGAGTTGGCTATATATTTTATAAGGCTTGTGGGTTGATGTTAGAAAGATTAAGGATAGGAAGAATAAGAGTTAAAGTATTGTGTGACAAAGAGACGAGCGTAGAATAGAGACAAAGACAATATATGGCTCAAGAAGCAATAGTATATGATATTAACATGATTTATATTAAGAAGATAAGATTTTACTACAAAGATTAAGGATAGCAAGAACAAAAGTTGAAAGTATTGTACGAGAGAGAGACGAGCAAGGATAAGAGACAGAGACAATGTATGATTGAAGAATTGAAATGGTATGATAGGAACAAACTTTATATTAAGAATACATGGTTTTACCAATTGTACAATGCTTCATCGCAAGATGCGATCTTTCTTTGCCAAACTCTGGATTTGAACCCTCGACTTCAACGTCAAGACATGAGCCTCTTCGCAAATAAGCTAACTTGTTTGTTTAATTATATTATTCTCTAACTTTCTCTTGATTCCCCTCCCTCACTTGATTCCCCTCTTTTTATAGGTGCCCCCATGCATATAATGCATGTGAGGGTAAAGACATGCATGTGATGTATGATCGTCATTTGGCGTTCATGCATTACATGTGATGCATGATAGATATCTCGCTCATTTGAGCTTCCGTGTATGAAAATACACATGGGATAAGTATATGATGGAAATATATTCTAAAATAATTAACCTAGCTTAGTGGTGTATACCTTGTGCTTGGTATACAAGGTTGAGGGTTCAAGTCTCTCGATTCTACTCCATACAATATTTAGCTTCATTCTTATATCATGAAGCACATTCTTTACAATACTTTTATAAATAAATAGCCTAGTGTGGGTTCAAGTTTCTCAAATATTATTAAATACAATATTTAAGTTCATTTTTATATCGTGAAGCACATTCTACACGACAACGTGGGAAGAGGTGGAGCAATCATGCCTGAAAACATCATCATACAAGGCTCTTGAAGAATTCTTCATTGTGTTTAGAGAATGGGTATGTATGTTGTAAAAAATATTGATTGATTTTAGGATAATGGGTATCTTCTT